>NW_028159742.1:47500-62500 GCF_964263955.1 Coregonus lavaretus | reverse complement strand
CTGATGTTTTGTACATAGTATGCTTTATTAATATGATATTTGCAGAGTTTGGTCTTATAATATTACTGTCTTAGTATATTAAGCATTAAGCAACGTTAAGCGTTTTTCACGTTAAGCGTTTTAGAATTCAGTTTCAGAGTTGCTGGTGTGCTGCCTCATTGAGGTCGTTTATGTAATTTTGGTTAATCACAACTAAGCTGAACTGTCGCTGAAGACAAAATATCACAATTAAACAATGAATGCACCCCCTTTCACAACTCGGATGTAGTTGGTGCATCCCTAAACCCATCCAAGTACAACAGGAAACATAGTAAGACGTATACATTGTAAAGAGGAAAATGATAACACAGTCACAGTAGATCCACCATTAGCCTTCCCTTTTCATATCATGCCCAAACAGCAGACAGCGCATGGACAGAGTGCTACCGTAGTCTACAGTAGGTCTGTGAGGCAGCGCACCACTGGGATATATACAGTATATAATAAAATAATAACGATTATAGTAGTAATGTTCAGAGATGCAATAGATTATTATAGTGCAGTTCTTAACTAATGGGAATATTGTTTAGCTTATTTTTGGTTTAATTTGGTTTACTTTAGTTATTTAATTTATTCAATTATTTTGTTTTTCTATACTTTTCATGCCAACTTGCCATGGCCCCCCTAGAACCCCCTCGCGGCACCCAAGGGTCCCCGTCCCCACTTTGAAAACCACTGCTATAAAGCATATGACTTCAGTTTCTTGAGGGAAAGGGCTTTCTTATGAATTTTGAAGCAGTGAAAATATTCTTAATATTGCATACACTGACACTGAAATGTATTATCGTAAACCGTAGTGTACAATAGGCAATGAATATTAACACAACAACATTGATATGAGTAAAGAGTAGTTTCAAATACAACATGTGTGGCTGTAAAGGATTTTCTGACATCTGTTTCATATTCTTCTCTGTTACAGGTATGAAGAATACCAGATGAACAAAATCATCGTAGATGAACCACAACAGCCTTCAATCTCACAATTCCTTGACACTCGTGTAGGGCGTTACAGCCTGACCCACCCACAGCAGAAGGCCATCTCCAATGCGATACTGTCTGACTTGATTATTGATTGCAATTTCCCTCTGTCTATTGTGGAAAATAAGAGCTTTCGTCACTTTCTGGCTGTGCTGGACAGCAAGTATACCCCAGTATGTCGCCGAACGCTGACCACAAAAACAGAGAGCCTTGCTGAGGAGAGACGGTCAAAGTTAAAAACTCAATTGAGCAACACTGACCATGTTTCAGTCACTGTGGACATTTGGTCTGATCGAAAGATGAGGGGATTCCTTGGTGTCACTGTGCACTGGATGGAGCGAGATGCAGAGAGGGTACAGCTAAAGACTAATCTCTTGGCCTGCAACCGCTTCAAAGGCTCTCACACAGCAGAGCGAATCTGTGACCAATTTGAGGCAATATGTGATGAATACAACATCAAAGCTAAATTGGACTATATAATTAGTGACAATGCTGCTAACATGCGCAAGGCATTTACAGTCTGCTTCCCCAGCGAACAGGAGGAAGATGAAGATGCTGGAGATAATCTTGATGATCCTGAGCTATGGCATGACTTAACCCAAGAAGACCAGCAAACCGTCGATGCTGCTATGGCAAAGAAACAGCGCCTGCAGTGTTTTGCACACACATTGCAGCTGGTTGTGGGAGACGGTTTGAAAGAAACAAAAGCGGCATGTCCTTCTCTCTCCAAGTTATCAAAACTTAGCTCCCTGCTCCACACAAGCACAACGAGTTGGTGGACATCTTAAAACCGTTCGGAGAAGCAACTGATTTGACACAGGGGGAGAAAGTCATTACAATCAGTGCAGTTGTTCCATCCATCTTGTCCCTCAATCACCATCTTGAGAAGCTGAAGCCTCAAGTTCGTTTCCTGAGTGGCCTGGTCAGAGGTCTGCAGGCATCCCTGAAAAAAAGATTTCTTGGGATCTTCATTAATGTAAAAATGGCCCAGTCTCAAGAAGGGATCACTGCCCCCTTTTCAGACACAGTCTACCTGAAAGCAGCTGCCTTGGATCCAGCCTTTTGTCTGCTGTGGATTGAGCCCCATGTGCTGGTCAACCGTGACATCAAGGCAGAGGTGGCACAACGAGTTAAAGGTAAATATTATTGACTTGCAATGCAACTTAAATGCAACGTACAATAATTTGATCTTAATCTGATATAGGATCTAATGTGATATTAATCTGACTTTAACAATAATAAAAAATTTCAGTCTTGAACAGTATCATCAACATCAGAAATAAGGGCTCTTTTGTTTCTGCTGTTGTGACACGTTTTTATTTTTATTTTTAGAATTGATCCTGCAAGATGCTGCAGAGACAGAGCAGCCTGTGCCGGTGCCTGCTGAAGAAGAACTAGAGGACATGGAAGGAGAAGGGCTGTTTGCTGCATACCATAAGAGGCAGAAAAGGGATGTTGGGACCCCACCAGCAGTACAGCTAAGTCACTACATTGACATGGCAGAAGGACAGAATGCCCTTTTGTTCTGGGCACTGAACAGTAAGACTCTTCCTTCACTCTTTCAAGTAGCCATCCGAGTCTTGGCAGTGCCTGCTTCTAGTGCTCCAGTGGAGCGAGTTTTCAGCCATGGTGGCATCATTCTGCGTCCCCATCGTGCACAAATGACTGACAGACTTTTGGCCAATTTGATCTTTTGCAAATGCAATGCAGTATAGGGGCCTCCCTCCACCTGTCCACAGCACGCATGCGCGCACACACACTCACTCTCTGCTCATCACCTGTCCACACAGCTCTCTCTCTCCTGTGGTAGGAGTTTCACATGGAGTAAGATCTGTTCATTTGCAGTGCAGGTTCCCACACTGTTTTTACTTCCAGAGCTTTGGTGTTTGTCCTTCCCCGTAAACCATTTTCTCTCTCTCTCTCTCTCTCTCTCTCTCTCTCTCTCTCTCTCTCTCTCTCTCTCTCTCTCTCTCTCTCTCTCTCTCTCTCTCTGCATTGTTCTAGTGCAATATGCTGTTCAAATACAAGCATTTTTTTTGTGAAAATTAAATGTTATGTTTTTTGCTGTATTTGATTAATGTTATTGTATAAAAAGGTTTAAATAAATACAAATCTTACAGACATACATGATTTGTATACATTTTATTTCTGTGGTAAGAGGACTTGAAATGACTCGAAACTAAAATGGTAGGACTTTGGACTCGACTTGAGACTTGATGGCTTTGACTTTTGACTCGACTTGGGACCTCATCTTTGACTCGACTTGACTCGGGACTCGAGGGCAAAGACTTGAGACTTACTTGTGACTTGCATAACAATGACTTTGTCCCACCTCTGCTGTTAATAACCTTCGGCACAAATGCCGGGTTAGGACGTAACACCGCTCTGCTCAGATCGCCATTAATGGCAAGGCAGTCGGGTCTCGTCGACAGTGCACACAAATCACTGACTCGTTTAGCGGTAGTCAAGGCGAGCAACAGCGCCGTCTTGATAGACAGCATCTTGAGGGGTATTTGATTCAATGGCTCGAACGGCGACTTACATAGCGCTTCGAGAACCAATGCCAAATCCCATTTTGGCAACGTAGCTCTAGGCTTTGGCCTAAGCCGTTGCGTTCCCAATAGGAAACGTTTCACTAATGGGTGACTGAACACACTTTTTCCGTTAAGCCCTTCATGACCAGCTGAAATTGCCGCTGCAAACACTCGAATGGTGGAGGGCGATTTCTGCTTATCAAACATAGACTGTAGGAATGAGAGCACACTCTCTACCTGAGAGCTCATGGGGTCTACGTCCTGTGTATCACACCATCGTGAGAAAACGTTCCATCTGCTGGTATACACCCTAGAAGTGGAACCGGCTCTTGCGCCCTGTATTGTTCTGATCACTGCATCAGACAACCCACGGCGCTTCAACCTGTCCCATTCAGGAACCAAGCCTTCAGTGGTTGGCCGATTATGGGCCATTGCCCTATCGAGCCTCCCGCCTGAGTCAACGCGTCTCGTCGATGTGGAATTGGCCAAGGTGGCGCAATCAACATCTGACTCATCTCTGCAAACCACGGAGCCCCCGGGCGATCGGGCGCTATCAGTATCACTGACAGCTCCTCTGACCTCACCCTGGCTAGCAGTGGGAGAATGCAAGACAGCGGAGGGAATGCATACAGGAGAACTTTCGGCCACGGGTAGTGCGCAAATGCGTCTCTTCCCAATGGCGGTTCGTCCTGGTTTCTCAGAGAGAACCATAGGAGACACTGCGCGTTCACACGTGACGCGAACAGGTCCACCTCGGCTCTCCCGAATTGTTCCCAAATCTGTAGAACAATGTCCGGGTGCAGACACCACTCGTCGTCTCGAGGACCCCCTCTTGACATGAGGTCTGCCCCTACGTTCAAGTAGCCCGGAATGTGTGCTGCTCTCAACGAGCGAAGGTGCTTGTGAGCCCACAGCCACAATTCCACTGCCGCCCGATGAAGGGCAGGAGACCTGACCCCTCCCTGGCGGTTTATGTGAGCCACTGTGGTTCGGTTGTCTGACCAGACCAACACATCGCGACCCCGAAGGGTAGACGCGAAGTGGGTCAAGACCAGTCGCACCGTTTCCAACTCTAGGAGGTTGATGTGACGACCTGATTGAGGCCATGCACCTCCTATCGCTTGAGACTGACATGTCCCTCCCCATCCAGTCAGAGAGGCATCTGTAAACACTGGAATGTAGGATGACACCTTGCCCATCGGGACTCCGTGCGTGAGAACGCACGGGTTCCGCCAATAGTCCAGGTCTGCTCTTAGCGAGAGAGGAACCACCACCAACCGATGACGTTGACGCACTGGGTCTAGTCTTAGTTGGGCGAACCACCACTGTGTTCTGCGCATGTGCAGAAGCCCTAGCGGTACCACAGAGTGGGCTGCCGACATGAGACCCAAAAGTGACATGATCGATAGCGCCGTTACTGTGTGATTCGGACGACACTTCCTCAGGGCTAGTAATAATGCTGCCCTTCGAGGGTCCGAAATTCGCGCCCTCATCATTACAGTGTCTAGCTGTAGTCCCAGGTAGACAATCTGATGACTGGGCCAGGGTGCGCTCTTTTTCCAATTCACAGCAAACCCCAGACGCGTGAGATGAATCACTGTCTGTGTCGTGTGTGTGAACGCCAGCTCTGCTGACGGGGCGAGAACCAGCAGGTCGTCTAGGTAGGCTAATATCCTTATCCCTTGACGACGCAGCGGTTCCAATGCCGCCTCCACACATTTGGAAAATGTTCGAGGTGCCAGGGCGTACCCAAACGGCATCCTCGTGAACTCGTACGCCACCCCTTGAAAGGCGAACCGCAGAAACTTTCTGTGGCGTGATTGTATCGGCACATGAAAGTACGCGTCCTTTAGGTCTATGCTTGTACAAAAATCTCCCTTCTGAACACATTCCAGTAGGCGTTTTGTTGTCAGCATTCGGAAGGGCCGTTTGGTTATGCTCTCGTTGAGAGTGCGTAAATCCAAAATCGGCCTCACTCCCCCCGTCTTTTTGGGCACTAGGAAATAGGGCGAGTACAGCCCCTTGTTCCTTTGCTCTCGGGGCACTACTGTGACCGCCTCCTTCGCCAAAAGTTCCGTAATCTCTGACTTCAGAGCGGCCACTTTGTCTGGCGTTTTCATCACCGTCTCCACTACTCCCCTGAAAGGGGGTGGGGTCCGATGGAATTGGAGGGCATAACCCTTCTCTAACGTCTGTTCTAGCCAGCGTGAGAGGGTACAGCTTCGACGCCACTGCCAGCAATGCAGAGAAAGCGGGCGCGCACGAAGCTGTGGTGCGTCTAGTAGGAAAGACCTGTATTCCTCTATGGCCCTCGCCGCCGCTATTCCCCAGCACTGGGTTGGTGGAATAGCCCAAGGCGGGCCCCCCTTGAAAGGGAGAGGAAACATCAGCTCGTTCTGGGTGAATCGGGGGCTTTGATACGTTAGTTATAACCGTAACTCCAGTAATCTTGCCCTCCGTGAACGCAGCACGGGTCTGAACAGCGCTGGCTGAGGTACTGGCCTGAGACAGAGCGCTCTCTCCGGAAAGCGATTGCGTCATCATGTCATTGTCTGACTGAGACTGCCGCTTAGAATGAGATTCCTCCTCTACAGAACTCAACAGAATCTGAAAGGTGTGATCTCTGGCTGATACCACACGGTGGTGCCACAATGCCTCTTTACTGGTCTTAGGCTGCTGTTCAACGACACACTCAGTGTGTGGTGAGCTGCGCTCAGAGCCATGGGCATTGATACGTTCAGAATATACCGGAGGCGTCCATACCTTGGCTACATCTGTAACCCTGGTATTCCCGCTCTCCGTGAACGTCGCACGGGTCTGATCTGCACTGACTGAGGCATTAGCCTGCAGTAAGGCGTCACTCCCGGCTAGCGGCTGCGCCTTCATG
Organism: Coregonus lavaretus; assembly: GCF_964263955.1. Taxonomy (NCBI): domain Eukaryota; kingdom Metazoa; phylum Chordata; class Actinopteri; order Salmoniformes; family Salmonidae; genus Coregonus; species Coregonus lavaretus. The sequence goes on along the minus strand of NW_028159742.1, from coordinate 56,062 downwards.
TCACATTGGGACAGAGGCAACTGCCTGCTATGTGAGACCTTTACTACAGAGCTCCTAGGAGTCTGTAGTAAGAGATCTTTATTAGGTGAGCTAAGGCTGCGCCTTGCTACCTTTACCCTTTTCCTCTCCTGAGCGCGCTCAGCTACACACTCTAGGTGGGTTGGGCTGCGCTCAGGATGGTGAGGGAGAAACATAGAACGTGAAGTGTTCTGAACCTCATGGAATAAATGTCCTTCTTTGACAATGTCAATGAGAACCATCTCTTTATTCACACAATGCAAAACACTACCCTCCACGCCCTGAACAGTGGGGTGGGGGGGAACAGTAGGCCCTTCTGCGTCACACGCCGGGCCGTCCTCCGTTCTCTCCCCCTCGCCTCGTCAGAGGTGCCACCTCTTCTGGGAGACCTTCTGGTGCTGCCAGGCTGGCTTCTGGACGACCTCTCTCGCCGGCGGAACCGACGCTGTCACCGTCGCTGCCGAGCCCGCTCTCCCGCTGCCTGGGGTGTGCGCCTGCCTCCTGACCCGTCGCCTCACAGTGTTTCTGTTGGGGGCGTTCGAGGTGGACGTGCTGGCTGGGGCTTTGCTGGCTTTCATTGCTAACGGCAAATGCTTAGCCTGGTGCCTCCTCTCCTCGTCCAGTTTAGCGATCCTCTCGGTGGCGTCCTTGACGGCGAGGCCAAATAGGCCCTCGCTGGAGACGGGTGCGTTGAGCAGGGACGCCCTATCGGTCTCCTTCCTGGCTGTCATGGACAGCCAGAGGTGCCTTTCCGTGACCACTGAGGTGGCCATGGTCCTGCCCGCACATATGGCAACCGCCTGCGTCAGGTGGAGGATGGCTCCGGAAATCCTCGAAGCCTCCTCCACTTCCTCGCTTGTCATCTCGGACCTACCCGTTGTGAGACGGGATAGGGAGGCTGCGAGGAGGGCGATGTTGTTCGCCGCCGCTACGCTCTGGGCTCCCAGCATGAAGGATTTCTCAGCCAATTTGGCTGTGAGCCTATCCTTCTGGGCTGGCAGGGTGGCCTTCTTGGAGGCTGCCCAGGGACTCGAACCCGGCACCAGGAACGCCGTCATGGCGCCCTCGAGCCTGGGGATTCCCCTAGCTGCCCACTCATAACCAGCCACTCTGGTGAAGGAGGTGTACGCCCTGGCCGGCGAACGCGCCTCCAGGGGTGACCCCCACGAGCCCTCGACATACTTACCGAGAGAGGGCAAGGCTGGAGCCATTGGCTCAGCTGCTCTCCTCGGCTTGGAGTAAGGGCCGCCCTCCATCAGGTCCACCTCCATAGGAAGGGGAACTGGGGGCAGCGCAATCTCAAGTCGGGTGGCTGCCTTCTCAATGAGCTCGGGAAAGTCCGAGCGCAGAGAGGCTGCCGCGAAGGACAGGGCTTCTGACCTAGCAGAGCCCATGTCGTCATCGCACAAGGATCCTTCTGACCTCGCGCTCTCAGAATGAAAGGGGGTCTTGAAGGTAGGCGCCAGAGGTCTGGATTGTCCCACTGGGATATCCGTCTCGGCGCCCTCCTTGTCATCCTCCGATTCCGCACTGTCCTCTGATGCCTCTGAAGCAGAGGCGAGTACGGACATTGCATCATCAAGAGGGACATCCTCTTTAAAAAACGCCCAGCGCTGCTTTCTCTCCTTCATAGGAAGGAGAGTGCAGGAGGCGCAATTAGGAGGGTTGCCGAGACCATCCTTGGCATGCTGCGGCCCCAAACACACGAAACAAAGGTCGTGGGGGTCCGAGGTTGCCATGGAGGTGCAGCGGCACTGAGCCCTGAAAAGGGCTTTTGGGGGTGGGAAAATCCCAGGTGTGCTCATGGTGGAAGACGTTGACGGCTGGCAGTCAACGACGAAATCTTCCTGAGTCTTCGAAGGCTTCTTCACTAGTCCAGTCGCTGAAGATAATGGGAGGCAGATTGAGGGAACGGGGTTCCTTATATAGGGACACCTGTACTCCTATTGGCTGTAGGTGTGTGCATAATTTTGCTTCAGGCTGTTCTGCCCTAGGGCAGAGGGTAAACCACTAGGAGCAGAGCTCCCCTATGGGGCGGAGCTCCACGATATAGAACCACACATTATTTCTCTCCAAATGGGAAACAAACAGCTGGTGAGGGTGCACTCTTGAGTTTGAAATCGAAGCCACTATAGTATTGTTATTACATGGCACTTGTAACACATCACAGCAGCCTGCCTCTGAACGGGAATAGCCCAGTGGCTCATATATAAAAATGGCTGGTGAGGGTGCACTCGTGAGTTTCAATTCGAAGCCACTATAGTATTGTTATTGTTATTACATGGCACTTGTAACACATCACAGCAGCCTGCCTCTGAACGGGAATAGCCCAGTGGCTTAATTTAACAGTGCATATAGATCACAGATCGTGGAATTGTGGGCTTTTCATCCTCCTCCCCATGGGGAGAGGAGTGAGGAAAAGCTTCATTGTTTGTGCCCAGTACGCGCTTTGGCGTGTTACGTGAGGCGCACAGCGGCGGTTAGGTCATCGCCTCAGCTGTTTGTGTGTCACGGTGCGGCTGCATTGGGTAGACCACTTTCAAAACAGCGATTGTCTCATTGGCTTTGTGAAGGCATTGAGACGGCGTACGAGGCGGCGGGGCAACAACCGCCTCAGGGTATTAGAGCGCACTGTGGAGTTGCAGCTTCTACTGCCCTCTTCAGGGGAACAGAGGTAGAGGACATTTGTAGAGCGGCGTCATGGTCGACACCGTCTCCTTTTATCCGTTTCTATCTGTTGGATATGTCTTCTAACTCTTTGGCTCGGTCTGTACTCAGCGTGGCTGAAGGGAGATCATGAGCAGAATAGAGAAGGAAAGCAGGATTGTGACCACGTTCATAAGTCCGCTTTCATTAGAAGTAATATACTATGGACATGTTTTCTAACTCTTTTGTTCGATCGAATTTCAGCAGAGCTGAAAGGCGTTCTTGAGCTAGAAAAAGAGGACAAAGCAGGACCTTGACAGATTCCAATCAGGTCCGCTTTGGCTAGGAAGACTTATGTCAAGGATAAGCCTTTTTAACTCCAATCTCGATTGCACTCAGCACAGCTGAAGGAGAATCTTGAGGTAGAGGAGGGGGAAGCAGGATGATAGACTGGTCTCTATCAGGTCCGCTTTGGATGAAGAGCATATTCTGTGGCATGTCTCACAGGCTGCTGCGCAAAGGCAACTACGCCGAGCGTGTGGGCGCTGGCGCACCAGTCTACCTGGCCGCCGTACTCGAGTACCTGACTGCTGAGATCCTGGAGTTGGCCGGCAACGCTGCCCGTGACAACAAGAAGACTCGTATCATCCCCCGTCACCTGCAACTGGCCGTCCGTAACGACGAGGAGCTGAACAAACTGCTCGGCGGTGTGACCATCGCTCAGGGTGGTGTGCTGCCCAACATCCAGGCAGTCCTACTCCCCAAGAAGACCGAGAAGGCAGTCAAAGCCAAGTAAATTCGCTACTGCGACTTCAACTTGACTACTCAACCCCCAAAGGCTCTTTTAAGAGCCAACCACCTAGCTCTCCAAAAGCGCAAAGTACCTTTCTATGACCGCAATACATTGAGTGGGTGTATACACAACTATTTCGACATTCTGTGCCCACATGAGGCCTTGCATGAACAACAACACCTACTTGGCCTCATTTGCCATAGCAGGCTAGCATTAGATGATACGTGTCTATAAGCTGTCACTCTTGACTTTGGCGACTATTATTGCGCGTAAAGGGCCGGCGGCGTCCTATTGCGCATAAAGGGCCGGCGGCGTCCTATTGCGCGCGCACCGGGAGTTTGAGTTTTGGAGAGGCCGGGCCTCCCGTCCAATGGCCAACGGAGGAGGCCTGCGAAACGGGCCAATCGGGGTGGTGGGGAGATGGTGTCCAATCAGCAGGCGCCACTGCCGGCTTTATAAACTTCACATAGGCATTTCGAGGCTATACTCCCGACTGTCAGAGCAGCGCCATGGCCAGAACCAAGCAAACCGCTCGCAAATCCACCGGTGGCAAAGCCCCCAGGAAGCAGCTCGCCACTAAGGCTGCTCGCAAGAGTGCCCCGGCCACCGGCGGTGTGAAGAAGCCTCACCGTTACAGGCCCGGCACCGTGGCTCTGAGAGAGATCCGTCGTTACCAGAAGTCCACTGAGCTACTCATCCGCAAGCTGCCCTTCCAGCGCCTGGTGCGAGAAATCGCCCAGGACTTCAAGACCGACCTGCGCTTCCAGAGCTCCGCCGTGATGGCCCTACAGGAGGCTAGCGAGGCTTACCTGGTCGGCCTGTTCGAGGACACCAACCTGTGCGCCATCCACGCCAAGCGGGTGACCATCATGCCCAAGGACATCCAGCTGGCCCGCCGTATTCGCGGAGAGCGCGCATAAATGAGGATGACCTGAACTCGAATATCCCCCAAAGGCTCTTTTAAGAGCCACCTCCATATTTCCATCAAAAAGGCACAATTGTTCCATGTATACACGCACCTCTACATTAGCCACCATGTATGTTGTTCACTAACACGTCTAAAAGCTACGTATTGCACCTTTTTAGTTGCCTGAAGTCTAGCTTCAATGTTTGTGTGTGTATATACACAACCATCTGGCATCATCCACTTCCTTTGAACTATATAGTAACACAGTAAAATGCTTTACAAAGGAGGGGAAAAAGAAACGAGTGATAATATAGGCCGAATAGTAACAAGAATTGTGTTCAGATGAATAATTGACACTATTAGTTGTGTGTAATAATAGCCTTGCATGCAGTCCAGAAAAAACATTGCATGCCAACTTACTTTGAAAGTCCCATGTTGCAGTGCTGCTGAGAGACTCATGCAGAGGCCCAAACTTTACAATGGAGCACGGAGGCCATCTTGTGGTTAAATGTGGGTACTGCACCTCATGGTGAGTCCCTTTCAGCATTTGCTCTTTAGGCCAGCGTTTCCCAAACGCGGTCCTGGGGTCCACAAGGGGTGCGCGTTTTGCGTTTTGCCCTAGCACTCCACAACTGATTCTAATACTCCCAGCTTGATGATGATGAGTTGATTATTTGAATCAGCTGTGTAGTGCTAGGGCAAAAACTCCCAAAATGTGGCCCGAGTTTGGGAAACCCTGCTTTAGGCTAATACTAGCCTATTAGGATGACTTGGTTCGATCGCTTTAATGGCAACTGCTGAACTCTGGTTTCACTAATTACTTGTCCCAGGTCACCATTATGAATCCAATAGCAAAACAAATGTTTCAAAATAGCTCAATAGTGAAAAAAGGCCAGGAAATGATGGGTTCTCAGCAATATTTCACCAACAACCAATCACTATTCACGCATAGACATTAGGATCATCAACAAATATTCCTAAGTCATACTACAAAAGGGTTGTAACGAAATGGATTTGTCTGTTCAATGCAAGTTCAACGTCAAAGAAAAAGTGCATCACCACAACAAACGTGTCTTTAGATACACTGTAAAAAATGACTTTGTGGAATGTACTCAAGCTATTACAGTCAACAAAAGCACACGTCATATTGTTGAGTAGATCTTTTTGCTTGTTTTTATGAGTAGATAAGCTTGAGTAAGTTGAGTTGATGTGGTCCAATACATTGAGTAAAGATGATAGAGACGTAAAAAGGATTATATTACGTTGATTCGACTCAAATAGACATTGTGTTATTTTACCTGAATGATTCATCCTATTATGTATTTAGACCAACTTACTTTGGATTCACTCAATCACATCCCTTAAGAGAAAAGGTATCCGGACACCGGGAATCCATTTATTTAAACATCAACGGTTTGCAAAACATCTGTTATTATGAGTTGACAAATTACGTAATTGCAATCAACACTGCAGGTAAATCATGATTGCTGCAGGTAGGCAACACCGTAGAAATAGGAACTACAACACTAACAACAAGTGACATTTACTCCTGATGTACTGACTGACCTGTTGCAACCTCTACAACCACTGTGCTTATTATTTGACCCTGCTGGTCATCTATGAACGTTTGAACATCTTGGAGAAAAATGTGTGAAACCACTGCCTATATGAGGAGCTGTCGTTGTTTGTTTTATTACCACATACTTATGGAAATTGCACCGGTTGAGAGATGATGGCTCTCTTGTGCCTACGGTGAAGGGTACTTCTGATCCAGCAGGTGGTGCTAAGATCCCTCCCTATATGACTTGAATGATGAGTTGATTTATTCCTTATAGCTCCTAATGATTTTAAGGCCAGTGTTGGCAAACATTACTTGTGCTCCAGCAGGTGGCCATGACATCCCTCCCTATATGACTTGACTGACCAGTTAGTTGATGGACTCCTTATAGCTCCTAATGATTTTAAGGCCAGTGTTGGCAAACATGACTTCTGCTCCAGCAGGTGGCCATGAAATCCCCCCCTATATGACTTGACTGACCAGGTAGTTGATGGACTCCTTATAGCTCTTAATGATCTCAAGTGTCTGTGTTTTTATGTGGTTAGGAGTTTTGCTCACTGCGTGTCCCCCTTCCATTTCAGTGTTTCCCAACTCCAGCGGTAGAGTAGGCTACCCCCAACAGGACCCATTTTTCTTGTAGGCCTGGACAGCCACAGCTGATTGAACAACCTGTCACCTAAATTACCAAGTCCTCAATGAGTAGAATCAGGTGCAACAACAACAACAACAACAACAACAATATGAGGAGAGGGACACAGTGTACTAGCTGATCTCCCAGTTGTCACAGTTTGGCCTTGTGTTCCACATAGCCTATATCAGTATTTGAGTATGTTTCCCGCGCACGTTAGTTGCTTTCACGTCATCTTTGAAATCGCTCCTCCCTAGTCCCCTAGAACGAGCGCCCTCCCCTTTGCAACGCCTCCGAACATATAACAGAGGCGCGCTTTCTGTGCCGCCGGCCTCAATCAGGTCGACCAAACGCAGATAATAGCGCACCGCGCACCGGCGCTGAAGTCATTCATTCACTTGAACTCAACTAGCGAACACACCATGTCCGGAAGAGGCAAAGGCGGCAAGGGACTCGGAAAAGGAGGCGCCAAGCGTCACCGCAAAGTTCTCCGCGATAACATCCAGGGAATCACCAAACCCGCTATCCGCCGTCTGGCTCGCCGCGGCGGCGTGAAGCGTATTTCCGGTCTGATCTACGAGGAGACCCGCGGTGTCCTGAAGGTGTTCCTGGAGAACGTGATCCGTGACGCAGTCACCTACACCGAGCACGCCAAGAGGAAGACCGTTACCGCCATGGACGTGGTCTACGCTCTGAAACGTCAGGGACGCACCCTGTACGGTTTCGGCGGTTAAACCCACTCTCTTCGGAACCTCAACACCCCGACTCGAACCCAAAGGCTCTTTTAAGAGCCACCCACATCCGCTTAAAATGGGCCCATTCCATGTAGTGTTATATATAACAAAAAATGTTTAGTATGCAATTTAGTAAGAAAGTATGAGCCACTTCGAGTGGACAGGGAGTATTAATTAGAGGATTCTAATGTCCCGTCCACTTTTAGCGCACAGAGGGAGGCCTATATCTGACAGTGGCAAAGTGTAAGAACGTTATTATTTTGGGTCAAGCAATAGTGGAATTTGGACAACATAAAGCCACCACGAGTCGGTAGACGTGGCTCGAAAAGAGGGGGACAGCGCGCACACACACACACACAGTCCAAAATGGGAGCCCTATGTCTGACGGTGCCAAAGTGGGCAATTCTATCACCAGCATTATTTGGCACAACAATCGTGCCATTTGGACACCTATTAAAGCCCCCCTTTTGAAACACACAATTCCCCATCGGTCACAGAGCATAGGCTATAGAGAGGAGGGAGGGAGGGAGGGAGGGAGGGAGGGAGGGAGGGAGGGAGCAAGCAAGCAGGGGAGTGTCTACGGCCGCTGACTTTGCTTAGCTTCCTCTTCATAAGACGGGTAAGCGCCCTTCACCCCCTCATTCGTTTCTGAGAAGCAACGAGACATCATCATGCCCGAGCCAGCAAAGTCAGCGCCCAAGAAGGGCTCCAAGAAAGCCGTCACCAAGACCGCAGGGAAGGGCGGCAAGAAGCGCAGAAAGTCCAGGAAGGAGAGTTACGCCATCTACGTGTACAAAGTCCTGAAGCAGGTCCACCCCGACACCGGCATCTCCTCCAAGGCCATGGGAATCATGAACTCCTTCGTGAACGACATCTTCGAGCGTATCGCCGGAGAGTCCTCTCGCCTGGCCCACTACAACAAGCGTTCTACCATCACCTCCAGGGAGATCCAGACCGCGGTGCGCCTGCTGCTCCCCGGTGAACTTGCCAAACACGCCGTGTCCGAGGGCACCAAGGCCGTAACCAAGTACACCAGCTCCAAGTAAACAGCGCATTTGGACTGCTCTACTAACCCAAAGGCTCTTTTAAGAGCCACCCACTCTGTCAGTAAAAAAAGCAATTCCATCGCCACCGAATGAATGCGTAGGTAGGCTGCGTTACATTGTATCATTGTTTAATGGGCGGCGCGCGCCGCCTCGGAGAGCGGCTACATTGTATCATTGTTTAATGGGCGGCGCGCGCCGGCTCGGAGAGCGGCTACATTGTATCATTTCCCCT
>NW_028159742.1:27500-42500 GCF_964263955.1 Coregonus lavaretus | reverse complement strand
TATACGCCATGCTAGTCTGAATAGTAGCTAGCCGTACCTCCATATTCTATGACAATACTATTATCCACTAATGGAATGACATAAATGTCACTCTACATTATGTGTCCAATAGCCCGCCTTACTCACTCAATGGAACCCCATAGGTTAGTAGGCAGGGACAAAATATACCAGTCATACTAAACTGAAACCTCAGATAGATGACCTCACATTCTGTCCATTCAATACATGTCTCTACATGCTGACACTGTTAGCCAGGAGATATGCTACAGAATATGCTCTTCATCCGAAGCGGACCTGATAGAGATCAGTCTATCGTCCTGCTTCTCCCTCCTCTACCTCAAGATTCTCCTTCAGCTGTGCTGAATGCAATCGAGATTAGAGTTAAAAAGCTTATCCTTGACATAAGTCTTCCTAACCAAAGCGGACCTGATTGGAACCTGTCCAAGGTCCCGCTTTGTCCTCTTTCTCTAGCTCAAGAACGCCTTTCAGCTCTGCTGAAATTCGATCGGCCAAAAGAGTTAGAAAACATGTCTACAATATGTTACTTCTAATAAAAGCGGACTTATGAACATAGTCACAATCCTGCTTTCCTTCTCTATTCCGCTCATGGTCTCCCTTCAGCCACGCTGAGTACAGACCGAGCCAAAGAGTTAGAAGACATATCCAACAGATAGAAACGGATAAAAGGAGACGGTGTCGACCATGACGCTGCTCTACAAATATCCTCTACCTCTGTTCCTCTGAAGAGGGCAGTAGAAGCTGCCACTCCACGAGTGGAGTGTGCTCTAATACCCTGAGGCGGTTGTTGCCCCGCTGCCTCGTACGCCGTCTCAATGCCTTCACAAAGCCAATGAGACAAACGCTGTTTTGAAAGTGGTCTACCCAATGCAGCCGCACCGTGACACACAAACAGCTGAGGCGATGACCTAACCGCCGCTGTGCGCCTAACGTAACACGCCAAAGCGCGTACTGGGCACAAACAATGAAGCTTTTCCTCACTCCTCTCCCCATGGGGAGGGGGATGAAAAGCCCACAATTCCACGATCTGTGATCTATATGCACTGTTAATAACCTTCGGCACAAATGCCGGGTTAGGACGTAACACCGCTCTGCTCAGATCGCCATTAATGGCAAGGCAGTCGGGTCTCGTCGACAGTGCACACAAATCACTGACTCGTTTAGCAGTAGTCAAGGCGAGCAACAGCGCCGTCTTGATAGACAGCATCTTGAGGGGTATTTGATTCAATGGCTCGAACGGCGACTTACATAGCGCTTCGAGAACCAATGCCAAATCCCACTTGGGCAGCGTAGCTCTAGGCCTTGGCCTAAGCCGTTGCGTTCCCAATAGGAAACGTTTCACTAATGGGTGACTGAACACACTTTTTCCGTTAAACCCTTCATGACCGGCTGAAATTGCCACTGCAAACACTCGAATAGTGGAGGGCGATTTCTGCTTATCAAACATAGACTGTAGGAATGAGAGCACACTCTCTACCTGACAGCTCATGGGGTCCACGTCCTGTGTATCACACCATCGTGAGAAAACGTTCCATCTGCTAGTATACACCCTAGAAGTGGAACCGGCTCTTGCGCCCTGTATCGTTCTGATCACTGCATCAGACAACCCACGGCGCTTTAACCTGACCCATTCAGGAGCCAAGCCTTCAGTGGTTGGCCGATTATGGGCCATTGCCCTATCGAGCCTCCCGCCTGAATCAACGCGTCTCGTCGATGTGGAATTGACCAGGGTGGTGCAATCAACATCTGACTCATCTCTGCAAACCACGGAGCCCCCGGGCGATCGGGCGCTATCAGTATCACTGACAGTTCCTCTGACCTCACTCTGGCTAACAGTGGGAGAATGCAAGACAGCGGAGGGAATGCATACAGTAGAACTCTCGGCCACGGGTAGTGCGCGAATGCGTCTCTTCCCAATGGCGGTTCGTCCTGATTTCTCAGAGAGAACCATAGGGGACACTGCGCGTTCACACGTGACGCGAACAGGTCCACCTCGGCTCTCCCGAATTGTTCCCAAATCTGTAGAACAATGTCCGGGTGCAGACACCACTCGTCGTCTCGAGGACCCCCTCTTGACATGAGGTCTGCCCCTACGTTCAAGTTGCCCGGAATGTGCGCTGCTCTCAACGAGCGAAGGTGCTTGTGAGCCCACAGCCACAATTTCACTGCCGCCCGGTGAAGGGCAGGAGACCTGACCCCTCCCTGGCGGTTTATGTGAGCCACTGTGGTTCGGTTGTCTGACCAGACCAACACATCGCGACCCCGAAGGGTAGACGCGAAGTGGGTCAAGACCAGTCGCACCGTTTCCAACTCTAGGAGGTTGATGTGACGACCTGATTGAGGCCATGCACCTCCTATCGCTTGAGACTGACATGTCCCCCCCCATCCAGTCAGAGAGGCATCTGTAAACACTGGAATGTGGGATGACACCTTGCCCATCGGGACTCCGTGCGTGAGAACGCACGGGTTCCGCCAATAGCCCAGGTCTGATCTTAGCGAGAGAGGAACCACCACCAACCGATGACGTTGACGCACTGGGTCTAGTCTTAGTTGGGCGAACCACCGCTGTGCTTTGCGCATATGCAGAAGCCCTAGCGGGACCACAGAGTGGGCTGCCGACATGAGACCCAAAAGTGACATGATCGATAGCGCCGTTACTGTGTGATTCGGACGACACTTCCTCAGGGCTAGTAACAATGCTGCCCTTCGAGGGTCCGAAATTCGTGCCCTCATCATTACAGTGTCTAGCTGTAGTCCCAGGTAGACAATCTGATGACTGGGCCAGGGTGCGCTCTTTTTCCAATTCACAGCAAACCCCAGACGCGTGAGATGAATCACTGTCTGTGTCGTGTGTGTGAACGCCAGCTCTGCTGACGGGGCGAGAATCAACAGGTCGTCTAGGTAGGCTAATAGCCTTATCCCCTGACGACGCAGCGGTTCCAATGCCGTCTCCACACATTTGGAAAACGTTCGAGGTGCCAGGGCGTACCCAAACGGCATCCTCGTGAACTCGTACGCCACCCCTTGAAAGGCGAACCGCAGAAACTTTCTGTGGCGCGATTGTATCGGCACATGAAAGTACGCGTCCTTTAGGTCTATGCTTGTACAAAAATCTCCCTTCTGAACACATTCCAGTAGGCGTTTTGTCGTCAGCATTCGGAAGGGCCGTTTGGTTATGCTCTCGTTGAGAATGCGTAAATCCAAAATCGGCCTCACTCCCCCCGTCTTTTTGGGCACTAGGAAATAGGGCGAGTAAAGCCCCTTGTTCCTTTGCTCTCGGGGCACTACTGTGACCGCCTCCTTCGCCAAAAGTTCCGTAATCTCTGACTTCAGAGCGGCCACTTTGTCTGGCGTTTTCATCACCGTCTCCACTACTCCCCTGAACGGGGGTGGGGTCCGATGGAATTGGAGGGCATAACCCTTCTCTAACGTCTGTTCTAGCCAGCGTGAGAGGGTACAGCTTCGACGCCACTGCCAGCAATGCTGAGAAAGCGGGCGCGCACGAAGCTGTGGTGCGTCTAGTAGGAAAGACCTGTATTCCTCTATGGCCCTCACCGCCGCTATTCCCCAGCACTGGGTTGGTGGAATAGCCCAAGGCGGGCCCCCCTTGAAAGGGAGAGGAAACATCAGCTCGTTCTGGGTGAATCGGGGGCGTTGATACGTTGGTTACGACCGTAACTCCAGTAATCTTGCCCTCCGTGAACGCAGCACGGGTCTGAACTGCACTGTCTGAGGTACTGGCCTGAGACAGAGCGCTCTTCCCGGAAAGCGATTGCGTCATCATGTCATTGTCTGACTGAGACTGCCGCTTGGCATGAGACTTATCCTTTACAGAACTCAGCTGAATCTGAAAAGTGTGATCTCTGACTGACACCACACGGTGGTGCCACAATACCTCTTTACTGGTCTTATGCGGCTGTTCAACGACACACTCAATGTGTGGTGAGCTGCGCTCAGAGCCATGGGCATTGATACGTTCAGAATATACCGGAGGCGTCCATACCTTGGCTACCTTAGTAGCCCTGGTATTCCCGCTCTCCGTGAACGTCGCACGGGTCTGATCTGCACTGACTGAGGCATTAGCCTGCAGTAAGGCGTCACTCCCGGCTAGCGGCTGCGCCTTCATGTCACATTGGGACAGAGGCAACTGCCTACTATGTGAGACCTTTACTACAGAGCTCCTAGGAGTCTGTAGTAAGAGATCTTTACTAGGTGAGCTAAGGCTGCGCCTTGCTACCTTTACCCTTTTCCTCTCCTGAGCACGCTCAGCTACACACTCTAAGTGGGTTGGGCTGCGCTCAAGATGGTGAGGGAGATTTAACATAGAACGTGAAGTGTTCCGAACCTTATGGAATAAATGTCCTTCTTTGACAGTGTCAATGAGAACAATCTCTTTATTCACACAATGTAAAACACAGCCCTCCACGCCCTGAACAGTGGGGTGGGGGGGAACAGTAGGCCCTTCTGCGAAACTCGCCGGGCCGTTCTCCGTCCTCTCCCCCTCGCCTCGTCAGAGGTGCTTGCGCTTCTGGGAGGCCTTCTGGTGCTGCCAAGCTGGTTTCGTGACAACCTCTCTCGCTGGCGGGACCGTCGCTGCCACCGTCGCTGCTGGAGGGGCCGAGCCCGCTCTCCTGCTGTCTGTGGTGTGCGTCTGTCGCCTGGCCCGACGCCTCGCTGTAGCTCTGCTGGGGGCGTTGGAGATGGACGGTTTAGCTGGGGCTTTGCTGGACCTCATTGCCAGCGGCAAATGCTTGGCCAGGTGCCTCCTCTCCTCGTCCAGCCTGGCGATTCGTTCCGTCGCATCCTTCACTGCGAGGCCAAAAAGGCCCTCGCTGGAGACGGGGGCGTTGAGTAGAGACGCCCTGTCGGTCTCCTTCATGGCCGTCATCGAAAGCCAGAGGTGTCGTTCCGTGACCACGGAGGTGGCCATGGTCCTTCCCGCGCATATGGCAACCGCCTGCGTCAGGTGTAGAATGGCTCCAGAGATTCTGGAGGCCTCCTCCACTTCCTCACTGGTCATCTCCGACCTGCCCGTTGTGAGACGGGACAGGGAGGCCGCGAGGAGGGCGATATTGTTTGCCGCTGCTACGCTCTGGGCTCCCAGCGTAAAGGATTTCTCAGCCAACTGGGCTGTGAACCTATCTCTTTGTGCTGGCAGAGTGGCCTTCTTGGAGGCTGCCCAGGGACTCGACCCCGGCACTAGGAACGCCGCCATGGCGCCCTCGAGCCTGGGGATTCCCCTAGCCGCCCACTCATAGCCGCTCACTCTGGTGAAGGGGATATACGCTCTGGCCGGCGAACGCGCCGCCAGAGGTGCCCCCCACGAACCCTCGACATACTTGCCGAGAGAGGGCAAGGCTGGAGCCATTGGCTCAGCTGCCCTCCTCGGCTTGGAGTAAGGGCCGCCCTCCATCAGGTCCACCTCCATAGGAAGGGGAACTGGGGGCAGCACAACCTCGAGTCGTGTGGCAGCCTTCTCAATGAGCCCGGGAAAGTCCGAGCGCAGAGAGGCTACCGCGAAGGACAGGGCTTCTGACCTAGCAGAGCCCATGTCGTCATCGCACAAGGATCCTTCTAACCTCGCGCTTTCAGAATGAAAGGGGGTTTTGAAGGTAGGCGCCAGAGGTCTGGATTGTCCCACTGGGATATCCGCCTCGGCGCCTTCCTTGTCATCCTCCGACCCCGCACTGTCCTCTGACGCCTCTGAAGCAGAGAGGAGTGAGGACATTACATCATCTAGAGGGACGTCCTCCACAAAAAACGCCCGACGCTGCTGCCTCTCCTTTATAGTAAGGAGGGCGCAGGAGGCGCAATTAGGAGGGTTGTCGAGACCATCCTCGGCGTGCTGCGGTCCCAAACACACGAAGCAGAGGTCGTGGGGGTCCGAGGTAGCCATGGTGGAACACCGACACAGGGCCCTTAAAAGGGCCTTTGGGGGTGGGAAAATCCCAGGTGTGCTCATGGCGAAAGACGTTGTTGGCTGGCAGTCAACGGCGAAATTCTTTCTAGAGTCTTCGTATGGCTTCTTCAGTTCTAGTCCAGTCGCTGAAGATAATGGGAGGCAGATTGATGGAACGGGGTTCCTTATATAGGGACACCTGTACTCCTATTGGCTGTAGGTGTGTGCATAATTTTGCTTCAGGCTGTTCTGCCCTAGGGCAGAGGGTAAACCACTAGGAGCATAGCTCCCCTATGGGGCGGAGCTCCACGATATAGAACGCATTGATTTCCATGTACTACCTGTCGTGGAAAAGAAATTACGCACACTAGGCTACTTTTACGCACACAACATTGTCCCACTCTGGGTGTGTGCGAAGGGAGAGGCATATAATAGAGGGCCAAAATGGCTCAGAAATTCGACCTCACGAGTGCACCCTCACCAGCCATTTTTATATATGAGCCACTGGGCTATTCCCGTTCAGAGGCAGGCTGCTGTGATGTGTTACAAGTGCCATGTAATAACAATAACAATACTATAGTGGCTTCGAATTGAAACTCACGAGTGCACCCTCAACAGCCATTTTTATATATGAGCCACTGGGCTATTCCCGTTCAGAGGCAGGCTGCTGTGATGTGTTACAAGTGCCATGTAATAACAATAACAATACTATAGTGGCTTCGATTTCAAACTCAAGAGTGCACCCTCACCAGCTGTTTGTTTCCCATTTGGAGAGAAATAATGTGTGGATGTCATTTCGGACATTTTGGCGCTCACGCGAAATGACACAAAGTAACAAAGTCGGAGGGAAACAAAGTAGCCTCTCACTCGCTGCCTGTGGGTGGGAACCGGCTTAGGGCCGTCTGTCTGTCCATCTGTCTGTCCCTCGCTCCAATTGGATAAGGCCACACCGGCCCGGTGGCCAATCGTTGCCTCTTGTGGCGAGGTATATGTACGGCTCTCGAAGTGGCGAGCGGCTCATTCAGACTTTCTGTGACTTTCTCAAGCTACCAATATGAGCGGAAGAGGCAAAACCGGAGGCAAGGCCAGGGCGAAGGCAAAGACCCGTTCATCCCGTGCTGGCCTCCAGTTCCCCGTGGGCCGTGTGCACAGGCTGCTGCGCAAAGGCAACTACGCCGAGCGTGTGGGCGCTGGCGCACCAGTCTACCTGGCCGCCGTACTCGAGTACCTGACTGCTGAGATCCTGGAGTTGGCCGGCAACGCTGCCCGTGACAACAAGAAGACTCGTATCATCCCCCGTCACCTGCAACTGGCCGTCCGTAACGACGAGGAGCTGAACAAACTGCTCGGCGGTGTGACCATCGCTCAGGGTGGTGTGCTGCCCAACATCCAGGCAGTCCTACTCCCCAAGAAGACCGAGAAGGCAGTCAAAGCCAAGTAAATTCGCTACTGCGACTTCAACTTGACTACTCAACCCCCAAAGGCTCTTTTAAGAGCCAACCACCTAGCTCTCCAAAAGCGCAAAGTACCTTTCTATGACCGCAATACATTGAGTGGGTGTATACACAACTATTTCGACATTCTGTGCCCACATGAGGCCTTGCATGAACAACAACACCTACTTGGCCTCATTTGCCATAGCAGGCTAGCATTAGATGATACGTGCCTATAAGTTCTATATCGTGGAGCTCCGCCCCATAGGGGAGCTATGCTCCTAGTGGTTTACCCTCTGCCCTAGGGCAGAACAGCCTGAAGCAAATTTATGCACACACCTACAGCCAATAGGAGTACAGGTGTCCCTATATAAGGAACCCCGTTCCCTCAATCTGCCTCCCATTATCTTCAGCGACTGGACTAGAGAAGAAGCCTAGAAGACTCAGGAAGATCTCGACGTTGATATCCAGCCATCAACGTCTTCCTAAATGAGCGCACCAACATATCCACCCCCAAAGGCCCTTTTCAGGGCCCTCTGTCGATGTACTTCCATGGCCGTTGCGGACCCCCACGACCTATGTTTTGTGTGCTTGGGACCGCAGCACGCCAAGGATGGTCTCGACATCCCTCCTAATTGCGCCTCCTGCGCCCTCCTTCCTGTGAAGGAGAGGAAGCAGCGCTGGGCGTTTTTTAGAGAGGACGTCCCTCTGGATGATGCCCTGTCCACACTCGCCTCCGCTTCGGAGATATCTGGGGACAGTGCAGAATCAGAGGATGACAAGGAGGGCGCCGAGAGGGATGTTCCAGTGGGACAATCCCATACTCTGGCACCTGCCTTCAAGACCCCCTCTCTAGCAGAGAGCGTGAGGTCTGAGGGATCCTTGTGCGATGATGACATGGGCTCTGTTAGGTCAGAAGCCCTGTCCTTCGCAGCAGCCTCTCTGCGTTCCGACTTTCCGGAACTCATTGAGAAGGCGACCAAGCGACTGGAGATTGCGCTGCCCCCAGCTCCCCTCCCTATGGAGGTGGATCTGATGGAGGGCGGCCCTTACTCTAAACCAAGGAGAGCAGCTGAGCCAATGGCTCCAGCCTTGCCCTCCCTTGGTAAATATGTCGAGGGCTCGTGGGGGACACCCCTGGCGGCGCGTTCGCCGGCCAGGGCGTACACCCCATTCACCAGAGTGAACGGATACGAGTGGGCAGCTAGGGGAATCCCCAGGCTCGAAGGCGCCATGACGGCGTTCTTAGTGCCGGGTTCGAGTCCCTGGGCCGCCTCCAAGAAGGCCACTCTGCCGGCGCAGAAGGATAGGTTCACAGCCACTTTGGCTGAGAAATCCTTCACGCTGGGAGCCCAGAGCGTAGCGGCGGCAAACAACATCGCCATCCTCGCGGCCTCCCTATCCCGTCTTACGACAGGAAGGTCTGAGTTGACCAGTGAGGAGGTGGAGGAGGCCTCCAGGATTTCTGGAGCCATTCTCCACCTGACACAGGCGGTAGCCATCTGTGCGGGCAGGACCATGGCCACTTCGGTGGTCATGGAGAGACACCTCTGGCTGTCTATGACAGCTATGAAGGAGACTGATAGAGCTTCATTGCTCAACGCCCCCGTCTCCAGCGAAGGGCTATTTGGCCTCGCTGTGAAAGACGCCACGGAACGAATCGCCAAGCTGGACGAGGAGAGGAGGCATCTGGCTAAGCATCTGCCGCTGGCGATGAAAGCCAGCAGAGCCCCGACAGTTCCGTCCACCTCAAACGCCCCCAGCAGAGCAGGGAGGCGACGGGCCAGGCGACAGGCGCCCACCGAAGGCGGCAAGAGAGCGGGTTCGGCCCCTCCAGCAGCAGCGGTGGCAGCAGCGGTTCCGCCGACCGGAGAGGTGGTCACAAAGCCGGCCTGGCAGCACCGAAAGGCATCCCAGAAGAGACGGCACTTGTGACGAGGCGAGGGGGCGAGAACGGGAGATGGCCCGGCGTACGACGCTCAAGAGCCTACTGTTCCCCCCCACCCCACTGTTCAGGGCGTGGAGGGCGTTTTGTTTTATGTGAATAAAGAGCGGAGTCTCACTGACATTGTCAATGAAAGACATTTATTCCATAAGGTACAGAACACTTCACGTTCTATGGTATTCCCCCACCATCCTGAGTGTAGCTCAACCCACCTAGAGTGCGTTGCTGAGCGCGCTCAGGAGAGGAAAAGGGAAGAGGTAGCAAGGCGCAGCCTTAGCTCACCTAATAAGGATCTCTTACTACAGACTCCTAGGAGCTCTGTAGTGAAGGTCTCACATAGCAGGCAGCTGCCTATGTCCCAATGTGACATGAAGGCGCAGCCGCTAGCCGGGAAGAACGCCTTGCTGCAGGCTAATGCCTCAGCCGGCGCAGTTCAGACCCGTGCGGCGTTCACGGAGAGCGGGAATACCAGAGTTACAAGTGTAACCAAGGTATGGACGCCTCCGGTCTATCATGAACGTATCAATGCCCATGGCTCTGAGCGCAGCCCACCACTCACTGAGTGTGTTGTAGAGCAGACGCATGAGACCAGTAAAGAGGTATTATGGCACCACCGTGTGGTACCAGTCAGAGAGCACACCTTTCAGACTCAGATGAGTGCTGTAATGGATGGGTCTCAGGGCAAGCGGCAGTCTCAGTCAGACAATGACGTGATGATGCAATCGCTATTCGGGGAGAGCGCGCCGGCTCAGGTTAATGCCTCAGCCAGCGCAGTTCAGAACCGTGCTGCGTTCACGGAGGGCCGGATTACTGGAGTTACAGGCGTAACTAACGTATCGAGGCCTCCGACTCACACAGAACCAGCTGATGTTTCCTCTCCCTTTCGAGGGGGGCCCACCCTGGGCTATTCCACCAACTCAGTGCTGGGGAATAGCGGCGGCGAGGGCCATAGAGGAATACAGGTCCTTCCTACTGGATGTACCACAGCTTCGTGCACGCCCGCTCTCTCTGCATTGCTGGCAGTGGCGACGAAGCTGTACCCTCTCACGCTGGCTAGAACAGACGTTAGAGAAGGGTTATGCCCTCCAATTCCGCCGGACCCCACCCCCGTTTCGGGGAGTGGTGGAAACGGTGATGAAAACGCCGGACAAAGTAGCCGCTCTGATGTCAGAGATCACGGAACTTTTGGCGAAGGAGGCGGTCACAGTAGTTCCCCGAGAGCAGAGGAACAAAGGGCTCTATTCGCCTTATTTCCTAGTGCCCAAAAAGACGGGGGGAGTGAGGCCGATTTTGGATTTACGCATTCTAAACGAAAGCATAACCAAACGGCCCTTCCGAATGCTGACGACAAAACGTCTACTGGAATGTGTCCAGAAGGGAGACTTTTGTACAAGCATAGACCTAAAGGACGCGTACTTTCATGTGCCGATTCAATCTCGCCACAGAAAGTTTCTGCGGTTCGCCTTTCAAGGGGTGGCGTACGAGTTCACGAGGATGCCGTTTGGGTACGCCCTGGCACCTCGAACTTTTTCCAAATGTGTGGAGGCGGCATTGGAACCGCTGCGTCGTCAAGGGATAAGGATACTAGCCTACCTAGACGACCTGCTGGTTCTCGCCCCGTCAGCAGAGCTGGCGTTCATGCACACGACACAGACAGTGATTCATCTCACGCGTCTGGGGTTCGCTGTGAATTGGAAAAAGAGCGCACCCTGGCCCAGTCATCAGATAGTCTACCTGGGACTACAGCTAGACTCTGTAATGATGAGGGCGCGAATTTCGGACCCTCGAAGGGCAGCATTGGTACTAGCCCTGAGGAAGTGTCGTCCGAATCACACAGTAACGGCGCTATCGATCATGTCACTTTTGGGTCTCATGTCGGCAGCCCACTCTGTGGTACCGCTGGGGCTTCTGCACATGCGCAGAACACAGCGGTGGTTCGCCCAACTAAGACTAGACCCAGTGCGTCAACGTCATCGGTTGGTGGTGGTTCCTCTCTCGCTAAGAGCAGACCTGGACTATTGGAGGAACCCGTGCGTTCTCACGCACGGAGTCCCGATGGGCAAGGTGTCATCCTACATTCCAGTGTATACAGATGCCTGTCTGACTGGATGGGGAGGGACATGTCAGTCTCAAGCGATAGGTGGTGCATGGCCTCAATCAGGTCGGCACATAAACCTCTTGGAGTTGGAAACGGTTCGACTGGTTCTGAACCACTTTGCGTCTACCCTTCGGGGTCGCGATGTGTTGGTTTGGTCAGACAACCGGACCACAGTAGCTCACATAAATCGCCAGGGAGGGGTCAGGTCTCCTGCCCTCCACAGGGCGGCAGAGGAATTGTGGCTGTGGGCTCACAAGCACCTTCGCTCGTTGAGAGCAGCGCACATTCCGGGCTACTTGAACGTAGGGGCAGATCTCATGTCAAGAGGGGGTCCTCGAGACGACGAGTGGTGTCTGCACCCAGACATTGTTCTCCAGATTTGGAAACAATTCGGGAGAGCCGAGGTGGATCTGTTCGCGTCACGTGTGAACGCGCAGTGTCCCCTATGGTTCTCCCTGAGACAACAGGACGAGCCGCCATTGGGAAGAGACGCGTTCGCGCACTGCCCGTGGCCGAAAGTTCTCCTGTATGCATTCCCTCCGCTGTCTTGCATTCTCCCACTGCTAGCCAGGGTGAGATCAGAGGAGCTAACAGTGATACTGATAGCGCCCGATCGCCCGGGGGCTCCGTGGTTTGCAGAGATGAGTCAGATGTTGATTGTGCCACCTTGGACAATTCCACATCGACGAGACGCGTTGAGCCAGGCGGGAGGCTCGATAGGGCAGTGGCCCATAATCGGTCAACCACTGAGGGCTTGGTTCCTGAACGGGACAGGTTGAAGCGCCGTGGGTTATCTGATGCAGTGATCAGAACCATACAGAGCGCTAGGGCCAGTTCCACTTCCAGGATGTACACGAGCAGATGGAATGTTTTCTCACAGTGGTGTAACACACAGGACGTAGACCCCATGAGCTGTCAGGTAGAGAGTGTGCTCTCATTCCTGCAGTTTATGTTTGATAAGCAGAAATCGCCCTCCACCATTCGAGTGTTTGCAGCGGCAATTTCAGCTGGTCATGAAGGGTTTAACGGGAAAAACCTGTTTAGTCATCCATTAGTGAAACGTTTTTTATTGGGAACGCGACGGCTTAGGCCAATGCCTAGAGCTACGCTGCCCCGATGGGATTTGGCTTTGGTTCTCGAAGCGCTATGTAAGTCGCCGTTCGAGCCATTGAATCAAATACCCCTCAAAATGCTGTCTATCAAGACGGCGCTGTTGCTCGCCTTGACTACCGCTAAGCGGGTCAGTGATTTGAGTGCACTGTCGACGAGACCCGACTGCCTTGCCATTAATGGCGATTTGAGCAGAGCGGTGTTACGTCCCAACCCGGCATTTGTGCCGAAGGTTATTAACAGTGCATATAGATCACAGACCGTGGAATTGTGGGCTTTTTATCCCCCTCCCCATGGGGAGAGGAGTGAGAAAAAGCTGCATTGTCTGTGCCCAGTACGCGCTTTGGCGTGTTACGTTGAGCGCACAGCAGCGATTAGGTCATCGCCTCAGCTGTTTGTGTGTCACGGTGCGGCTGCATTGGGTAGACCACTTTCAAAACAGCGATTGTCTCATTGGCTTTGTGAAGGCATTGAGACGGCGTACGAGGCGGCGGGGCAACAACCGCCTCAGGGTATTAGGGCGCATTCCACTCGTGGAGTAGCAGCTTCTACTGCCCTCTTCAGAGGTACAGAGGTAGTGGATATTTGTAGAGCGGCGTCTTGGTCGACACCGTCTCCTTTTATTCGTTTCTATCTGTTGGATATGTCTTCTAACTCTTTGGCTCGATCTGTACTCAGCGTGGCTGAAGGGAGATCTTGAGAAAGAAACAGAGAAAGAAAGCAGGATTGTGACCATGTTCATAAATCCGCTTTTGTTAGAAGTAACATATTTGGATGGACATGTTTTCCAACTCTTTAACTCGGTCGGCTTTCAGCAGAGCTGAAAGGCGATTTTGAGATGAAGGGAGTAGACAAAGCAGGACCTTGGACAGGTTCCAATCAGGTCCGCTTTGGTGAAGAAAACTTGTCATGGTATCAAGAATATTGAGGCACGGCTATCTGCTAGTACAGATTAGCATGGCTTCTATTCTGATGATCTGCCCAATAGCCATTGCCATTGTCATTGAGCTAGATGGGACGGGTCCATAACCGATGACGCGGTATATTGTGACGCCCTAATGGGTTTCTTAGTTGCAGTACTGCGGGAATTGGTTGCAGCCATTGCTGGGCTTGACCTTTTTTCATTTTTTAATGGAAAGTGTTAGGCTCGGCAGGGAGTACATTTTGGAGCGTTTCGCTCCGCCTTAAACCACTAGGAGCATAGCTCCCCTATGGGGCGGAGCTCCACGATATAGAACGATTAGTTACCGGAGTGTAACTCCAGTTCTATGAGTGGAGCGGAGCCCCATAGGACTTAAGGCCCTACCGACCCTCTCTAGTCTCGCTGAAGATAATATCTCGGGAGGCAGATTGAGGGAACGGGGTTCCTTATATAGGGACACCTGTACTCCTATTGGCTGTAGGTGTGTGCATAAATTTGCTTCAGGCTGTTCTGCCCTAGGGCAGAGGGTAAACCACTAGGAGCATAGCTCCCCTATGGGGCTCCGCTCCACTCATAGAACTGGAGTTACACTCCGGTAACTAATCGCTGTCACTCTTGACTTTGGCGACTATTATTGCGCGTAAAGGGCCGGCGGCGTCCTATTGCGCGCGCACCGGGAGTTTGAGTTTTGGAGAGGCCGGGCCTCCCGTCCAATGGCCAACGGAGGAGGCCTGCGAAACGGGCCAATCGGGGTGGTGGGGAGATGGTGTCCAATCAGCAGGCGCCACTGCCGGCTTTATAAACTTCACATAGGCATTTCGAGGCTATACTCCCGACTGTCAGAGCAGCGCCATGGCCAGAACCAAGCAAACCGCTCGCAAATCCACCGGTGGCAAAGCCCCCAGGAAGCAGCTCGCCACTAAGGCTGCTCGCAAGAGTGCCCCGGCCACCGGCGGTGTGAAGAAGCCTCACCGTTACAGGCCCGGCACCGTGGCTCTGAGAGAGATCCGTCGTTACCAGAAGTCCACTGAGCTACTCATCCGCAAGCTGCCCTTCCAGCGCCTGGTGCGAGAAATCGCCCAGGACTTCAAGACCGACCTGCGCTTCCAGAGCTCCGCCGTGATGGCCCTACAGGAGGCTAGCGAGGCTTACCTGGTCGGCCTGTTCGAGGACACCAACCTGTGCGCCATCCACGCCAAGCGGGTGACCATCATGCCCAAGGACATCCAGCTGGCCCGCCGTATTCGCGGAGAGCGCGCATAAATGAGGATGACCTGAACTCGAATATCCCCCAAAGGCTCTTTTAAGAGCCACCTCCATATTTCCATCAAAAAGGCACAATTGTTCCATGTATACACGCACCTCTACATTAGCCACCATGTATGTTGTTCACTAACACGTCTAAAAGCTACGTATTGCACCTTTTTAGTTGCCTGAAGTCTAGCTTCAATGTTTGTGTGTGTATATACACAACCATCTGGCATCATCCACTTCCTTTGAACTATATAGTAACACAGTAAAATGCTTTACAAAGGAGGGGAAAAAGAAACGAGTGATAATATAGGCCGAATAGTA
>NW_028159742.1:5000-22500 GCF_964263955.1 Coregonus lavaretus | reverse complement strand
GCACCCTCACCAGCTGTTTGTTTCCCATTTGGAGAGAAATAATGTGTGGATGTCATTTCGGACATTTTGGCGCTCACGCGAAATGACACAAAGTAACAAAGTCGGAGGGAAACAAAGTAGCCTCTCACTCGCTGCCTGTGGGTGGGAACCGGCTTAGGGCTGTCTGTCTGTCCATCTGTCTGTCCCTCGCTCCAATTGGATAAGGCCACACCGGCCCGGTGGCCAATCGTTGCCTCTTGTGGCGAGGTATATGTACGGCTCTCGAAGTGGCGAGCGGCTCATTCAGACTTTCTGTGACTTTCTCAAGCTACCAATATGAGCGGAAGAGGCAAAACGACTAGTTACCGGAGTGTAACTCCAGTTCTATGAGTGGAGCGGAGCCCCATAGGGGAGCTATGCTCCTAGTGGTTTACCCTCTGCCCTAAGGCAGACGCAGCCTGAAACAAAATTATGCACACACCTACAGCCAATAGGAGTACAGGTGTCCCTATATAAGGAACCCCGTTCCCTCAATCTGCCTCCCGAGATATTATCTTCAGCGAGACTAGAGAGGGTCGGTAGGGCCTTAAGTCCTATGGGGCTCCGCTCCACTCATAGAACTGGAGTTACACTCCGGTAACTAGTCGTTCTATATCGTGGAGCTCCGCCCCATAGGGGAGCTATGCTCCTAGTGGTTTAAGGCGGAGCGAAACGCTCCAAAATGTACTCCCTGCCGAGCCTAACACTTCCCATTAAAAAATGCAAAGGTCAAGCCCAGCAATGGCTGCAACCAATTCCCGCAGTACTGCGACTAAAAACCCATCAAGGCGTCACAATATACCGCGTCATCGGTTATAGACCCGCCCCATCTAGCTCAATGACAATGTCAATGGCTGTTGGGCAGATCAATAGAATAGACGCCGTGCTAATCTGACTAGCAGATATCCGTGCCTCAATATTCTATGGAACAAAATATACCAGTCATACTAAACTGAACCTCAGATAGATGACCTCACATTCTGTCCACTCAGTACATGTTTCTATATGCTGACACTGTCAGCCAGGAGACATGCCACAGAATATGCTCTTCATCCAAAGCGGACCTGATAGAGATCAGTCTATCATCCTGCTTCTCCCTCCTCTACCTCAAGATTCTCCTTCAGCTGTGCTGAGTGCAATCGAGATTGGAGTTTAAAAGGCTTATTCCTGACATAAGTCTTCCTAACCAGAGCGGACCTGATTGGAACCTGTCCAAGGTCCTGCTCTGTCCTCTCTTTCTAGCTCAAGAACGCCTTTCAGCTCTGCTGAAATTCGATCGAACAAAAGAGTTAGAAAACATGTCCATAATATGTTACTTCTAATAAAAGTGGACTTATGAACTTATTCACAATCCTGCTTTCTTTCTCTGTTCTGCTCAAGATCTCCCTTCAGCCACGCTGAGTGCCGACCGAGCCAAAGAGTTAGAAGACATATCCAACAGATAGAAACGGATAAAAGGAGACGGTGTCGACCATGACGCTGCTCTACAAATATCCTCTACCTCTGTTCCTCTGAAAAGAGCAGTAGAAGCTGCTACTCCACGAGTGGAGTGCGCTCTAATACCCTGAGGCGGTTGTTGCCCCGCCGCCTCGTACGCCGTCTCAATGCCTTCACAAAGCCAATGAGACAAACGCTGTTTTGAAAGTGGTCTACCCAATGCAGCCGCACCGTGACACACAAACAGCTGAGGTGATGACCTAACCGCCTCTGTGCGCCTAACGTAACACGCCAAAGCGCGTACTGGGCACAGACAGTGAAGCTTTTCCTCACTCCTCTCCCCGTGAGGAGGGGGATGAAAAGCCCACAATTCCACGATCTGCGATCTATATGCACTGTTAATAACCTTCGGCACAAATGCCGGGTTAGGACGTAACACCGCTCTGCTCAGATCGCCATTAATGGCTAGGCAGTCGGGTCTCGTCGACAGTGCACACAAATCGCTGACTCGTTTAGCAGTAGTCAAGGCGAGCAACAGCGCCGTCTTGATAGACAGCATCTTGAGGGGTATTTGATTCAATGGCTCGAACGGCGACTTACATAGCGCTTCGAGAACCAATGCCAAATCCCACTTGGGCAGCGTAGCTCTAGGCCTTGGCCTAAGCCGTCGCGTTCCCAATAGGAAACGTTTCACTAACGGGTGAGTGAACACACTTTTTCCGTTAAACCCTTCATGACCAGCTGAAATTGCCGCTGCAAACACTCGAATAGTGGAGGGCGATTTCTGCTTATCAAACATAGACTGTAGGAATGAGAGCACACTCTCTACCTGACAGCTCATGGGGTCCACGTCCTGTGTATCACACCATCGTGAGAAAACATTCCATCTGCTGGTATACAACCTGCAAGTGGAACCGGCTCTTGCGCCCTGTATTGTTCTGATCACTGCATCAGACAACCCACGGCGCTTTAACCTGTCCCATTCAGGAACCAAGCCTTCAGTGGTTGGCCGATTATGGGCCATTGCCCTATCGAGCCTCCCGCCTGAATCAACGCGTCTCGTCGATGTGGAATTGGCCAGGGTGGCGCAATCAACATCTGACTCATCTCTGCAAACCACGGAGCCCCCGGGCGATCGGGCGCTATCAGTATCACTGACAGCCCCTCTGACCTCACCCTGGCTAGCAGTGGGAGAATGCAAGACAGCGGAGGGAATGCATACAGGAGAACTCTCGGCCACGGGTAGTGCGCGAATGCGTCTCTTCCCAATGGCGGTTCGTCCTGGTTCCTCAGAGAGAACCATAGGGGACACTGCGCGTTCACACGTGACGCGAACAGGTCCACCTCGGCTCTCCCGAATTGTTCCCAAATCTGTAGAACAATGTCCGGGTGCAGACACCACTCGTCGTCTCGAGGACCCCCTCTTGACATGATGTCTGCCCCTACGTTCAAGTAGCCCGGAATGTGTGCTGCTCTCAACGAGCGAAGGTGCTTGTGAGCCCACAGCCACAATTCCACTGCCGCCCGATGAAGGGCAGGAGACCTGACCCCTCCCTGGCGGTTTATGTGAGCCACTGTGGTTCGGTTGTCTGACCAGACCAGCACATCGCGACCCCGAAGGGTAGACGCGAAGTGGGTCAAGACCAGTCTCACCGTTTCCAACTCTAGGAGGTTGATGTGACGACCTGATTGAGGCCATGCACCTCCTATCGCTTGAGACTGACATGTCCCTCCCCATCCAGTCAGAGAGGCATCTGTAAACACTGGAATGTAGGATGACACCTTGCCCATCGGGACTCCGTGCGTGAGAACGCACGGGTTCCGCCAATAGTCCAAGTCTGCTCTTAGCGAGAGAGGAACCACCACCAACCGATGACGTTGACGCACTGGGTCTAGTCTTAGTTGGGCGAACCACCGCTGTGCTTTGCGCATGTGCAGAAGCCCTAGCGGGACCACAGAGTGGGCTGCCGACATGAGACCCAAAAGTGACATGATCGATAGCGCCGTTACTGTGTGATTCGGACGACACTTCCTCAGGGCTAGCAACAATGCTGCCCTTCGAGGGTCCGAAATTCGCGCCCTCATCATAACAGTGTCTAACTGTAGTCCCAAGTAGACAATCTGATGACTGGGCCAAGGTGCGCTCTTTTTCCAATTCACAGCAAACCCCAGACGCGTGAGATGCATCACTGTCTGTGTCGTGTGTGTGAACGCCAGCTCTGCTGACGGGGCGAGAATCAACAGGTCGTCTAGGTAGGCTAATAGCCTTATCCCTTGACGACGCAGCGGTTCCAATGCCGCCTCCACACATTTGGAAAACGTCCGAGGTGCCAGGGCGTACCCAAACGGCATCCTCGTGAACTCGTACGCCACCCCTTGAAAGGCGAACCGCAGAAACTTTCTGTGACGCGATTGTATCGGCACATGAAAGTACGCGTCCTTTAGGTCTATGCTTGTACAAAAATCTCCCTTCTGAACACATTCCAGTAGGCGTTTTGTCGTCAGCATTCGGAAGGGCCGTTTGGTTATGCTCTCGTTGAGAATGCGTAAATCCAAAATCGGCCTCACTCCCCCCGTCTTTTTTGGCACTAGGAAATAGGGCGAGTAAAGCCCCTTGTTCCTTTGCTCCCGGGGAACTACTGTGACCGCCTCCTTCGCCAAAAGTTCCGTAATCTCTGATTTCAGAGCGGCTACTTTGTCTGGCGTTTTCATCACCGTTTCCACCACTCCCTTGAACGGGGGTGGGGTTCGGCGGAATTGGAGGGCATAACCCTTCTCTAACGTCTGTTCTAGCCAGCGTGAGAGGGTACAGCTTTGACGCCACTGCCAGCAATGCATGGAAAGCGGGTGCGCACGAAGCTGTGGTGCATCCAGTAGGAAGGACCTGTATTCCTCTATGGCCCTTGCCGCCGCTATTCCCCAACACTGGGTTGGTGGAATAGCCCAAGGCGGGCCCCCCTTGAAAGGGAGAGGACACATCAGCTCGTTCTGGGTGAGTCGGGGGCTTTGATACGTTGGTTACGACCGTAACTCCAGTAATCTTGCCCTCCGTGAACGCAGCACGGGTCTGAACTGCGCTGTCTGAGGTACTGGCCTGAGACAGAGCGCTCTGCCCGGAAAGCGATTGCGTCATCATGTCATTGTCTGACTGAGACTGCCGCTTAACATGAGACCTATCCTTTACAGAATTCAATAGAACCTGAAAGGTGTGATCTCTGACTGACACCACACGGTGGCGCCACAATGCTTCTTTACTGGTCTTAGGCGGCTGCTCAGCGACACACTCCATGTGTGGCGAGCTGCGCTCATAGCCATGGGCATTGATACGTTCAGAACAATTTGGAGGCGTCCATACCTTGGAGGTATTCCCGCTCTCCGTGAACGTCGCACAGGTCTGATCTGCGTTGACTGAGGCATTGGCCTGCAGCAAGGCGTCATTCCCAGCTAACGGCAGCGCCTTCATGTCACATTGGGACAGAGGCATTTGCCTGCTATGTGAGACCTTTACTGCAGAGCTCCTAGGAGTCTGCAGTAAGAGATCTTTATTAGGTGAGCTAAGGCTGTGCCTTGCTACCTTTACCCTTTTCCTCTCTTGAGCGCGCTCAGCTACACACTCTAAGTGGGTTGAACTACACTCAAGATGGTGAGGGAGAGACATAGAACGTGAAGTGTTCTTAACCTTATGGAATAAAAGTCCTTCTTTGACAGTGTCAATGAGAATCATCTCTTTATTCACATAGTTATAAAAACAGCCCTCCACGCCCTGAACAGTGGGGTGGGGGGGAACAGTAGGCCTCTCTGCGTCACGCGCCGGGCCGTCTTCTGCTCTCTCCCCCTCGCCTCGTCAGAGGTGCCGCCTTTTCTGGGACACCTTCTGGTGCTTCCAGGCTGGCCTCTGGACGACCTCCTTCTCCGGCGGGACCGACGTTGTCACCGTTGCTGCTGGAGGGGCCGAGCCCGCTCTCCCGCTGCTCTGGGTGTGCGCCTGTCGCCTGGCCCTTCGCCTCCCAGCTGACTTGTTGGGGGCGTTGGAGGTGGACGGGTTGGTTGGGGCTCTGCTGGCCTTCATTGCCAGTGGCAAATGTTTCGCCAGGTGCCTCCTCTCCTCGTCCAGTTTGGCGATGCGTTCGGTAGCGTCCTTCACAGCGAGGCCAAATAGCCCTTCGCTGGAGACGGGGGCGTTGAGCAAGGATGCCCTGTCGGTCTCCTTCATGGCCGTCATGGACAGCCAGAGGTGCCGCTCCGTGACCACCGAGGTGGCCATGGTCCTGCCCGCACATATCGCCACTGCTTGCGTCAGGTGGAGTATGGCTCCAGAAACCCTGGAGGCCTCCTCCACTTCCTCGCCGGTCAACTCTGACCTGCCCGTTGTGAGACGGGACAGGGAGGCCGCGAGGAGGGCGATGTTGTTCGCCGCTGCAACGCTCTGGGCTCCCAGCGTGAAGGATTTCTCAGCCAATTGGGCTGTGAACCTGTCCCTCTGTGCTGGCAGGGTGGCCTTCTTGGAGGCTGCCCAGGGACTCGAACCCGGCACTAGGTACGCCGTCATGGCGCCTTCGAGCCTGGGGATTCCCTTAGCTGCCCACTCGTATCCAGCCACTCTGGTGAATGGGGTGTACACTCTGGCCGGCGAACGCGCCGCCAGAGGTGCCCCCCACGAGCCCTCGACATATTTGCCCAGAGAGGGCAAGGCTGGAGCCATTGGCTCAGCCGCCCTTCTTGGCACGGAGTAGGGGCCGCCCTCCATCAAATCCACCTCCATTGGAGGGGGAGTTGGGGGCAGCGCGATCTCCAGTCGAGTGGCCGCCCTCTCAATGAGTCCGGGAAAGTCCGAACGCAGAGAGGCGGCCGCGAAGGACAGAGCTTCTGACCTAACAGAGCTCATGTCATCTCCGCACAGGGAACCTTCAGACCTCACGCTTTCCGTAGGAAAGGGGGTCTTAAAGGCTGGCGCCAGAGCTCCAGATTGCCCCATTGGGACATCCGGCTCGGCGCTCTCCCTGTCATCCTCTGACTCAGCATTGTCCGCTGATGCCTCTGAATCAGAGGCGAGCACGGACATTACGTCGTCGAGAGGGACCTCCTCCTTAAAAAACGCCCAGCGCTGCTTTCTCTCCTTCATAGGAAGGAGAGCGCAGGAGGCGCAATTAGGAGGGTTGCCGAGACCTTCCTTGGCATGCAGCGGTCCCAAACACACGAAACATAGGTCGTGGGGGTCCGTAGTAGCCATGGCGGTACAGCGGCATAGGGCCCTGAGAAGGGCCTTTGGGGGTGGATAACTTGGCGTGCTCATTTAGAAGACGTTGACGGCTGGCAGTCAACGACGAAATTCTTCTTGAGTCTTCTAGGCTTCTTCACTCTAGTCCAGTCGCTGAAGATAATGGGAGGCAGATTGAGGGAACGGGGTTCCTTATATAGGGACACCTGTACTCCTATTGGCTGTAGGTGTGTGCATAATTTTGTTTCAGGCTGCGTCTGCCTTAGGGCAGAGGGTAAACCACTAGGAGCATAGCTCCCCTATGGGGCGGAGCTCCACGATATAGAACGATTAGTTACCGGAGTGTAACTCCAGTTCTATGAGTGGAGCGGAGCCCCATAGGGGAGCTATGCTCCTAGTGGTTTACCCTCTGCCCTAGGGCAGAACAGCCTGAAGCAAATTTATGCACACACCTACAGCCAATAGGAGTACAGGTGTCCCTATATAAGGAACCCCGTTCCCTCAATCTGCCTCCCGAGATATTATCTTCAGCGAGACTAGATAGGGTCGGTAGGGCCTTAAGTCCTATGGGGCTCCGCTCCACTCATAGAACTGGAGTTACACTCCGGTAACTAATCGTTCTATATCGTGGAGCTCCGCCCCATAGGGGAGCTATGCTCCTAGTGGTTTAAGGCGGAGCGAAACGCTCCAAAATGTACTCCCTGCCGAGCCTAACACTTCCCATTAAAAAATGAAAAAATGTCAAGCCCAGCAATGGCTGCAACCAATTCCCGCAGTACTGCGACTAATGAACCCATTAAGGCGTCACAATATACCGCGTCATTGGTTATAGACCCGCCCCATCTATCTCAATGGCAATGCCAATGGCTAGTGGGCAGATCAACAGAATAGACGCCATGCTAAACTGTACCAGCAGCTAGCCGTGCCTCAATATTCTGTGACAACACTATCGTCCACTAATGTAATGACCTTAGTCACTCTACATTAAGTGTCCAACAGACCGCCTTACTCACTCTATGGAACCCATAGATTAGTAGGCAGGAACAAAATATAAAAGTCATACTATCTGAATCAGATAGATGACCTCACATTCTGTCAGTTCAATACATGTCTCTATGTACTGACCCTGAGTCAAGAGACATGCCACAGATAGCCTTTCATTCGAAGCGGACCTGATAGAGACCTGTCTATCGTCCTGCTTCTCTTTCCTCTAACTCAAGATTCTCTTTCAGCTATGCTGAGTACAATCGAGCTTGAAAGTTGAAAAGCCTATTCTTAACATAACACGTTTTCCTAACCAAAGCGGACCTGATTGGAACCTGTCCAAGGTCCTGCTCTGTCCTCTCTTTTTTAGCTCAAAATCGCCTTTCAGCTCTGCTGAAAGCCGACCGAGCTAAAGAGTTGGAAAACCGTGCCATAATATGTTCCTTCTAATAAAAGCGGATTTATGAACATGGTCACAATCCTGCTTTCTTTCTCTGTTCCTCCTCAAGATCTCCCTTCAGCCACGCTGAGTACAGATCGAGCCAAAGAGTTAGAAGACATATCCAACAGATAGAAACGAATAAAAGGAGACGGTGTTGACCAAGACGCCGCTCTACAAATATCCACTACCTCTGTACCTCTGAAGAGGGCAGTAGAAGCTGCTACTCCACGAGTGGAATGCGCTTTAATACCCTGAGGCGGTTGTTGCCCGGCCGCCTCGTACGCCGTCTCAATGCCTTCACAAAGCCAATGAGACAATCGCTGTTTTGAAAGTGGTCTACCCAATGCAGCCGCACCGTGACACACAAACAGCTGAGGCGATGACCTAATCGCTGCTGTGCGCTCAACGTAACACGCCAAAGCGCGTACTGGGCACAGACAATGAAGCTTTTCCTCACTCCTCTCCCCATGGGGAGGGGGATAAAAAGCCCACAGTTCCACGGTCTGTGATCTATATGCACTGTTAATAACCTTCGGCACAAATGCCGGGTTGGGACGTAACACCGCTCTGCTCAAATCGCCATTAATGGCAAGGCAGTCGGGTCTCGTCGACAGTGCACTCAAATCACTGACCCGCTTAGCGGTAGTCAAGGCGAGCAACAGCGCCGTCTTGATAGACAGCATTTTGAGGGGTATTTGATTCAATGGCTCGAACGGCGACTTACATAGCGCTTCGAGAACCAAAGCCAAATCCCATCGGGGCAGCGTAGCTCTAGGCATTGGCCTAAGCCGTCGCGTTCCCAATAAAAAACGTTTCACTAATGGATGACTAAACAGGTTCTTCCCGTTAAACCCTTCATGACCAGCTGAAATTGCCGCTGCAAACACTCGAATGGTGGAGGGCGATTTCTGCTTATCAAACATAAACTGCAGGAATGAGAGCACACTCTCTACCTGACAGCTCATGGGGTCTACGTCCTGTGTGTTACACCACTGTGAGAAAACATTCCATCTGCTCGTGTACATCCTGGAAGTGGAACTGGCCCTAGCGCTCTGTATGGTTCTGATCACTGCATCAGATAACCCACGGCGCTTTAACCTGTCCCGTTCAGGAACCAAGCCCTCAGTGGTTGGCCGATTATGGGCCACTGCCCTATCGAGCCTCCCGCCTGGCTCAACGCGTCTCGTCGATGTGGAATTGTCCAAGGTGGCACAATCAACATCTGACTCATCTCTGCAAACCACGGAGCCCCCGGGCGATCGGGCGCTATCAGTATCACTGTTAGCTCCTCTGATCTCACCCTGGCTAGCAGTGGGAGAATGCAAGACAGCGGAGGGAATGCATACAGGAGAACTTTCGGCCACGGGCAGTGCGCGAATGCGTCTCTTCCCAATGGCGGCTCGTCCTGTTGTCTCAGGGAGAACCATAGGGGACACTGCGCGTTCACACGTGACGCGAACAGATCCACCTCGGCTCTCCCGAATTGTTCCCAAATTTGGAGAACAATGTCTGGGTGCAGACACCACTCGTCGTCTCGAGGACCCCCTCTTGACATGAGATCTGCCCCTACGTTCAAGTAGCCCGGAATGTGCGCTGCTCTCAACGAGCGAAGGTGCTTGTGAGCCCACAGCCACAATTCCTCTGCCGCCCTGTGGAGGGCAGGAGACCTGACCCCTCCCTGGCGATTTATGTGAGTTACTGTGGTCCGGTTGTCTGACCAAACCAACACATCGCGACCCCGAAGGGTAGACGCGAAGTGGTTCAGAACCAGTCGAACCGTCTCCAACTCCAAGAGGTTTATGTGCCGACCTGATTGAGGCCATGCACCACCTATCGCTTGAGACTGACATGTCCCTCCCCATCCAGTCAGACAGGCATCTGTATACACTGGAATGTAGGATGACACCCTGCCCATCGGGACTCCGTGCGTGAGAACGCACGGGTTCCTCCAATAGTCCAGGTCTGCTCTTAGCGAGAGAGGAACCACCACCAACCGATGACGTTGACGCACTGGGTCTAGTCTTAGTTGGGCGAACCACCGCTGTGTTCTGCGCATGTGCAGAAGCCCCAGCGGTACCACAGAGTGGGCTGCCGACATGAGACCCAAAAGTGACATGATCGATAGCGCCGTTACTGTGTGATTCGGACGACACTTCCTCAGGGCTAGTACCAATGCTGCCCTTCGAGGGTCCGAAACTCGCGCCCTCATCATTACAGTGTCTAGCTGTAGTCCCAGGTAGACTATCTGATGACTGGGCCAGGGTGCGCTCTTTTTCCAATTCACAGCGAACCCCAGACGCGTGAGATGAATCACTGTCTGTGTCGTGTGCATGAACGCCAGCTCTGCTGACGGGGCGAGAACTAGCAGGTCGTCTAGGTAGGCTAATATCCTTATCCCTTGACGACGCAGCGGTTCCAATGCCGCCTCCACACATTTGGAAAAAGTTCGAGGTGCCAGGGCGTACCCAAACGGCATCCTCGTGAACTCGTACGCCACCCCTTGAAAGGCGAACCGCAGAAACTTTCTGTGGCGAGATTGAATCGGCACATGAAAGTACGCGTCCTTTAGGTCTATGCTCGTACAAAAGTCTCCCTTCTGGACACATTCCAGTAGACGTTTTGTCGTCAGCATTCGGAAGGGCCGTTTGGTTATGCTTTCGTTTAGAATGCGTAAATCCAAAATCGGCCTCACTCCCCCCGTCTTTTTGGGCACTAGGAAATAAGGCGAATAGAGCCCTTTGTTCCTCTGCTCTCGGGGAACTACTGTGACCGCCTCCTTCGCCAAAAGTTCCGTGATCTCTGACATCAGAGCGGCTACTTTGTCCGGCGTTTTCATCACCGTTTCCACTACTCCCCGAAACGGGGGTGGGGTTCGGCGGAATTGGAGGGCATAACCCTTCTCTAACGTCTGTTCTAGCCAGCGTGAGAGGGTACAGCTTTGTCGCCACTGCCAACAATGCAGAGAGAGCGGGCGTGCACGAAGCTGTGGTACATTCAGTAGGAAGGACCTGTATTCCTCTATGGCCCTCGCCGCCGCTATTCCCCAGCACTGAGTTGGTGGAATAGCCCAGGGTGGGCCCCCCTCGAAAGGGAGAGGAAACATCAGCTGGTTCTGTGTGAGTCGGAGGCCTTGATACGATAGTTACGCCTGTAACTCCAGTAATCCGGCCCTCCGTGAACGCAGCACGGTTCTGAACTGCGCTGTCTGAGGCATTAACCTGAGACGGCGCGCTCTCCCCGAATAGCGATTGCATCATCAAGTCATTGTCTGACTGAGGCTGTCGCTTGCCTTGAGACCCATCCATTACAGCACTCATCTGAGTCTGAAAGGTGTGATCTCTGGCTGGTACCACACGGTGGTGCCATAATACCTCCTTACTGGTCTCATGCGTCTGCTCTACAACACACTCAGTGAGTGGTGGGCTGCGCTCAGAGCCATGGGTATTGATACGTTCGTGATAGACCGGAGGCGTCCATACCTTGGTTACACCTGTAACTCTGGTAATCCCGCTCTCCGTGAACGTCGCACGGGTCTGAACTGCGCCGGCTGAGGCATTAGCCTGCAGCAAGGCGTTCTTCCCGGCTAGCGGCTGCGCCTTCATGTCACATTGGGACATAGGCGGCTGCCTGCTATGTGAGACCTTTACTACAGAGCTCCTAGGAGTCTGTAGTAAATGATCTTTATTAGGTAAGCTAAGGCTGCGCCCTGCTACCTCTTCCCTTTTCCTCTCCTGAGCGCGCTCAGCAACGCACTCTAGGTGGGTTGAGCTACACTCAGGATGGTGGGGGGATACCATAGAACGTGAAGTGTTCTGTACCTTATGGAATAAACGTCTTTCATTGACAATGTCAGTGAGACTCCGCTCTTTATTCACATAAAATAAAACGCCCTCCACGCCCTGAACAGTGGGGTGGGGGGGAACAGTAGGCTCTTGAGCGTCGTACGCCGGGCCATCTCCCGTTCTCGCCCCCTCGCCTCGTCACAAGTGCCGTCTCTTCTGGGAGGCCTTTCGGTGCTGCCAGTCCGGCTTCGTGACAACCTCTCTGGTCGGCGGGACCGCTGCTGCCACCTTCGCTGCCGGAGGGGCCGAGCCCGCTCTCTTGCCGCCTTCGGTGGGCGCCTGCCGCCTGGCCCGTCGCCTCCCTGCTCTGCTGGGGGCGTTCGAGGTGGACGGAGCTGTCGGAGCTTTGCTGGCTTTCATCGCCAGTGGCAGATGTCTAGCCAGATGCTTCCTCTCCTCGTCCAGCTTGGCAATCCTTTCCGTGGCGTCCTTCACAGCGAGGCCAAATAGCCCTTCGCTGGAGACGGGGGCGTTGAGCAATGAAGCTCTGTCAGTCTCCTTCATGGCTGTCATGGACAGCCAGAGGTGTCTTTCCATGACCACCGAAGTGGCCATGGTCCTGCCCGCACAGATGGCTACCGCCTGTGTCAGGTGGAGAATAGCTCCAGAAATCCTGGAGGCCTCCTCCACCTCCTCGCTAGTCAACTCAGACCTTCCTGTCGTAAGACGGGATAGGGAGGCTGCGAGGATGGCGATGTTATTTGCCGCCGCTACGCTCTGAGCTCCCAGCGTGAAGGATTTCTCAGCCAAAGTGGCTGTGAACCTGTCCTTCTGCGCTGGCAGAGTGGCCTTCTTGGAGGCGGCCCAGGGACTCGAACCCGGCACTAAGAACGCCGTCATGGCGCCTTCGAGCCTGGGGATTCCCCTAGCTGCCCACTCGTATCCGTTCACTCTGGTGAATGGGGTGTACGCCCTGGCCGGCGAACGCGCCGCCAGGGGTGTCCCCCACGAGCCCTCGACATATTTACCAAGGGAGGGCAATGCTGGAGCCATTGGCTCCGCTGCTCTCCTTGGTTTCGAGTAAGGGCCGCCCTCCATCAGATCCACCTCCATAGGGAGGGGAGCTGGGGGCAGCGCAATCTCCAGTCGTTTGGTCGCCTTCTCAATGAGTTCCGGAAAGTCGGAACGCAGAGAGGCTGCTGCGAAGGACAGGGCTTCTGACCTAACAGAGCCCATGTCGTCATCGCACAAGGATCCCTCAGACCTCACGCTCTCTGCTAGAGAGGGGGTCTTGAAGGCAGGTGCCGGAGTATGAGATTGTCCCACTGGAACATCCCTCTCGGCGCCCTCCTTGTCATCCTCCGATTCTGCACTGTCCTCAGATATCTCCGAAGCGGAGGCGAGTGTGGACAGGGCATCATCCAGAGGGACGTCCTCTCTAAAAAACGCCCAGCGCTGCTTCCTCTCCTTCACAGGAAGGAGGGCGCAGGAGGCGCAATTAGGAGGGATGTCGAGACCTTCCTTGGCGTGTTGCGGTCCCAAGCACACGAAACATAGGTCGTGGGGGTCCGTAACGGCCATGGTAGTACATCGACAAAGGGCCCTGAAAAGGGCCTTTGGGGGTGGATATGATGGTGTGCTCATTTTAGGAAGACGTTGATGGCTGGATATCAACGACGAAAATCTTCCTGAGTCTTCTTAGGCTTCTTCACTCGTCCAGTCGCTGAAGATAATGGGAGGCAGATTGAGGGAACGGGGTTCCTTATATAGGGACACCTGTACTCCTATTGGCTGTAGGTGTGTGCATAAATTTGCTTCAGGCTGTTCTGCCCTAGGGCAGAGGGTAAACCACTAGGAGCATAGCTCCCCTATGGGGCGGAGCTCCACGATATAGAACCGGAGGCAAGGCCAGGGCGAAGGCAAAGACCCGTTCATCCCGTGCTGGCCTCCAGTTCCCCGTGGGCCGTGTGCACAGGCTGCTGCGCAAAGGCAACTACGCCGAGCGTGTGGGCGCTGGCGCACCAGTCTACCTGGCCGCCGTACTCGAGTACCTGACTGCTGAGATCCTGGAGTTGGCCGGCAACGCTGCCCGTGACAACAAGAAGACTCGTATCATCCCCCGTCACCTGCAACTGGCCGTCCGTAACGACGAGGAGCTGAACAAACTGCTCGGCGGTGTGACCATCGCTCAGGGTGGTGTGCTGCCCAACATCCAGGCAGTCCTACTCCCCAAGAAGACCGAGAAGGCAGTCAAAGCCAAGTAAATTCGCTACTGCGACTTCAACTTGACTACTCAACCCCCAAAGGCTCTTTTAAGAGCCAACCACCTAGCTCTCCAAAAGCGCAAAGTACCTTTCTATGACCGCAATACATTGAGTGGGTGTATACACAACTATTTCGACATTCTGTGCCCACATGAGGCCTTGCATGAACAACAACACCTACTTGGCCTCATTTGCCATAGCAGGCTAGCATTAGATGATACGTGCCTATAAGCTGTCACTCTTGACTTTGGCGACTATTATTGCGCGTAAAGGGCCGGCGGCGTCCTATTGCGCATAAAGGGCCGGCGGCGTCCTATTGCGCGCGCACCGGGAGTTTGAGTTTTGGAGAGGCCGGGCCTCCCGTCCAATGGCCAACGGAGGAGGCCTGCGAAACGGGCCAATCGGGGTGGTGGGGAGATGGTGTCCAATCAGCAGGCGCCACTGCCGGCTTTATAAACTTCACATAGGCATTTCGAGGCTATACTCCCGACTGTCAGAGCAGCGCCATGGCCAGAACCAAGCAAACCGCTCGCAAATCCACCGGTGGCAAAGCCCCCAGGAAGCAGCTCGCCACTAAGGCTGCTCGCAAGAGTGCCCCGGCCACCGGCGGTGTGAAGAAGCCTCACCGTTACAGGCCCGGCACCGTGGCTCTGAGAGAGATCCGTCGTTACCAGAAGTCCACTGAGCTACTCATCCGCAAGCTGCCCTTCCAGCGCCTGGTGCGAGAAATCGCCCAGGACTTCAAGACCGACCTGCGCTTCCAGAGCTCCGCCGTGATGGCCCTACAGGAGGCTAGCGAGGCTTACCTGGTCGGCCTGTTCGAGGACACCAACCTGTGCGCCATCCACGCCAAGCGGGTGACCATCATGCCCAAGGACATCCAGCTGGCCCGCCGTATTCGCGGAGAGCGCGCATAAATGAGGATGACCTGAACTCGAATATCCCCCAAAGGCTCTTTTAAGAGCCACCTCCATATTTCCATCAAAAAGGCACAATTGTTCCATGTATACACGCACCTCTACATTAGCCACCATGTATGTTGTTCACTAACACGTCTAAAAGCTACGTATTGCACCTTTTTAGTTGCCTGAAGTCTAGCTTCAATGTTTGTGTGTGTATATACACAACCATCTGGCATCATCCACTTCCTTTGAACTATATAGTAACACAGTAAAATGCTTTACAAAGGAGGGGAAAAAGAAACGAGTGATAATATAGGCCGAATAGTAACAAGAATTGTGTTCAGATGAATAATTGACACTATTAGTTGTGTGTAATAATAGCCTTGCATGCAGTCCAGAAAAAACATTGCATGCCAACTTACTTTGAAAGTCCCATGTTGCAGTGCTGCTGAGAGACTCATGCAGAGGCCCAAACTTTACAATGGAGCACGGAGGCCATCTTGTGGTTAAATGTGGGTACTGCACCTCATGGTGAGTCCCTTTCAGCATTTGCTCTTTAGGCCAGCGTTTCCCAAACGCGGTCCTGGGGTCCACAAGGGGTGCGCGTTTTGCGTTTTGCCCTAGCACTCCACAACTGATTCTAATACTCCCAGCTTGATGATGATGAGTTGATTATTTGAATCAGCTGTGTAGTGCTAGGGCAAAAACTCCCAAAATGTGGCCCGAGTTTGGGAAACCCTGCTTTAGGCTAATACTAGCCTATTAGGATGACTTGGTTCGATCGCTTTAATGGCAACTGCTGAACTCTGGTTTCACTAATTACTTGTCCCAGGTCACCATTATGAATCCAATAGCAAAACAAATGTTTCAAAATAGCTCAATAGTGAAAAAAGGCCAGGAAATGATGGGTTCTCAGCAATATTTCACCAACAACCAATCACTATTCACGCATAGACATTAGGATCATCAACAAATATTCCTAAGTCATACTACAAAAGGGTTGTAACGAAATGGATTTGTCTGTTCAATGCAAGTTCAACGTCAAAGAAAAAGTGCATCACCACAACAAACGTGTCTTTAGATACACTGTAAAAAATGACTTTGTGGAATGTACTCAAGCTATTACAGTCAACAAAAGCACACGTCATATTGTTGAGTAGATCTTTTTGCTTGTTTTTATGAGTAGATAAGCTTGAGTAAGTTGAGTTGATGTGGTCCAATACATTGAGTAAAGATGATAGAGACGTAAAAAGGATTATATTACGTTGATTCGACTCAAATAGACATTGTGTTATTTTACCTGAATGATTCATCCTATTATGTATTTAGACCAACTTACTTTGGATTCACTCAATCACATCCCTTAAGAGAAAAGGTATCCGGACACCGGGAATCCATTTATTTAAACATCAACGGTTTGCAAAACATCTGTTATTATGAGTTGACAAATTACGTAATTGCAATCAACACTGCAGGTAAATCATGATTGCTGCAGGTAGGCAACACCGTAGAAATAGGAACTACAACACTAACAACAAGTGACATTTACTCCTGATGTACTGACTGACCTGTTGCAACCTCTACAACCACTGTGCTTATTATTTGACCCTGCTGGTCATCTATGAACGTTTGAACATCTTGGAGAAAAATGTGTGAAACCACTGCCTATATGAGGAGCTGTCGTTGTTTGTTTTATTACCACATACTTATGGAAATTGCACCGGTTGAGAGATGATGGCTCTCTTGTGCCTACGGTGAAGGGTACTTCTGATCCAGCAGGTGGTGCTAAGATCCCTCCCTATATGACTTGAATGATGAGTTGATTTATTCCTTATAGCTCCTAATGATTTTAAGGCCAGTGTTGGCAAACATTACTTGTGCTCCAGCAGGTGGCCATGACATCCCTCCCTATATGACTTGACTGACCAGTTAGTTGATGGACTCCTTATAGCTCCTAATGATTTTAAGGCCAGTGTTGGCAAACATGACTTCTGCTCCAGCAGGTGGCCATGAAATCCCCCCCTATATGACTTGACTGACCAGGTAGTTGATGGACTCCTTATAGCTCTTAATGATCTCAAGTGTCTGTGTTTTTATGTGGTTAGGAGTTTTGCTCACTGCGTGTCCCCCTTCCATTTCAGTGTTTCCCAACTCCAGCGGTAGAGTAGGCTACCCCCAACAGGACCCATTTTTCTTGTAGGCCTGGACAGCCACAGCTGATTGAACAACCTGTCACCTAAATTACCAAGTCCTCAATGAGTAGAATCAGGTGCAACAACAACAACAACAACAACAACAATATGAGGAGAGGGACACAGTGTACTAGCTGATCTCCCAGTTGTCACAGTTTGGCCTTGTGTTCCACATAGCCTATATCAGTATTTGAGTATGTTTCCCGCGCACGTTAGTTGCTTTCACGTCATCTTTGAAATCGCTCCTCCCTAGTCCCCTAG
>NW_028159743.1:0-63475 GCF_964263955.1 Coregonus lavaretus | reverse complement strand
TGTGTGTGTGTGTGTGTGTGTGTGTGTGTGTGTGTGTGTGTGTGTGTGTGTGTGTGTGTGTGTGTGTGTGTGTGTGTGTGTGTGTGTGTGTGTGTGTGTGTGTGTGTGTGTGTGTGTGTGTGTGTGTGTGTGTGTGTGTGTGTGTGTGTGTGTGTGTGTGTCAATGAATGTGTGTGACCGTGTGTATGTGTGAGGAGTGCCTCCATGGTAGCCAAGCAGCCATAGAGCTCTTCTCCTGCTAACTCAGTGAATGGACTAGGCTGTCTGCTACCTCAGTGAATGGACTAGGCTGTCTGCTACCTCAGTGAGTGGACTAGGCTGTCTGCTACCTCAGTGAATGGACTAGGCTGTCTGCTACCTCAGTGAATGGACTAGGCTGTCTGCTACCTCAGTGAGTGGGCTAGGCTGTCTGCTACCTCAGTGAATGGGCTAGGCTGTCTGCTACCTCAGTGAATGGACTAGGCTGTCTGCTACCTCAGTGAATGGACTAGGCTGTCTGCTACCTCAGTGAGTGGGCTAGGCTGTCTGCTACCTCAGTGAATGGGCTAGGCTGTCTGCTACCTCAGTGAGTGGACTAGGCTGTCTGCTACCTCAGTGAGTGGGCTAGGCTGTCTGCTACCTCAGTGAATGGACTAGGCTGTCTGCTACCTCAGTGAGTGGGCTAGGCTGTCTGCTACCTCAGTGAGTGGGCTAGGCTGTCTGCTACCTCAGTGAGTGGGCTAGGCTGTCTGCTACCTCAATGAATGGACTAGGCTGTCTGCTACCTCAGTGAGTGGGCTAGGCTGTCTGCTACCTCAGTGAATGGTCTAGGCTGTCTGCTACCTCAGTGAGTGGGCTAGGCTGTCTGCTACCTCAGTGAATGGTCTAGGCTGTCTGCTACCTCAGTGAATGGACTAGGCTGTCTGCTACCTCAGTGAATGGACTAGGCTGTCTGCTACCTCAGTGAATGGGCTAGGCTGTCTACTACCTCAGTGAATGGACTAGGCTGTCTGCTACCTCAGTGAATGGGCTAGGCTGTCTGCTACCTCAGTGAATGGACTAGGCTGTCTGCTACCTCAGTGAATGGACTAGGCTGTCTGCTACCTCAGTGAATGGACTAGGCTGTCTGCTACCTCAGTGAATGGACTAGGCTGTCTGCCACCTCAGTGAATGGACTAGGCTGTCTGCTACCTCAGTGAATGGACTAGGCTGTCTGCCACCTCAGTGAATGGACTAGGCTGTCTGCCACCTCAGTGAATGGACTAGGCTGTCTGCCACCTCAGTGAATGGACTAGGCTGTCTGCTACCTCATTGAATGGACTAGGCTGTCTGCTACCTCAGTGAATGGACTAGGCTGTCTGCTACCTCAGTGAATGGACTAGGCTGTCTGCTACCTCAGTGAATGGACTAGGCTGTCTGCTACCTCAGTGAATAGACTAGGCTGTCTGCTACCTCAGTGAATGGACTAGGCTGTCTGCTACCTCAGTGAATGGACTAGGCTGTCTGCTACCTCAGTGAATGGACTAGGCTGTCTGCTACCTCAGTGAATGGGCTAGGCTGTCTGCTACCTCAGTGAATGGACTAGGCTGTCTGCTACCTCAGTGAATGGACTAGGCTGTCTGCTACCTCAGTGAGTGGGCTAGGCTGTCTGATACCTCAGTGAATGGACTAGGCTGTCTGCTACCTCAGTGAATGGACTAGGCTGTCTGCTAACTCAGTGAATGGACTAGGCTGTCTGCTACCTCAGTGAGTGGACTAGGCTGTCTGCTACCTCAGTGAGTGGGCTAGGCTGTCTGCTACCTCAGTGAGTGGGCTAGGCTGTCTGCTACCTCAGTGAATGGACTAGGCTGTCTGCTAACTCAGTGAATGGACTAGGCTGTCTGCTACCTCAGTGAGTGGACTAGGCTGTCTGCTACCTCAGTGAATGGACTAGGCTGTCTGCCACCTCAGTGAATGGACTAGGCTGTCTGCCACCTCAGTGAATGGACTAGGCTGTCTGCCACCTCAGTGAATGGACTAGGCTGTCTGCTACCTCAGTGAATGGACTAGGCTGTCTGCTACCTCAGTGAATGGACTAGGCTGTCTGCTACCTCAGTGAATGGACTAGGCTGTCTGCTACTTGAGTGAGTGGACTAGGCTGTCTGCTACCTCAGTGAGTGGGCTAGGCTGTCTGCTACCTCAGTGAGTGGGCTAGGCTGTCTGCTACCTCAGTGAATGGACTAGGCTGTCTGCTACCTCAGTGAGTGGGCTAGGCTGTCTGCTACCTCAGTGAATGGACTAGGCTGTCTGCTACCTCAGTGAATGGACTAGGCTGTCTGCTACCTCAGTGAATGGACTAGGCTGTCTGCTACCTCAGTGAATGGACTAGGCTGTCTGCTACCTCAGTGAGTGGACTAGGCTGTCTGCTACCTCAGTGAATGGACTAGGCTGTCTGCTACCTCAGTGAATGGACTAGGCTGTCTGCTACCTCAGTGAATGGACTAGGCTGTCTGCTACCTCAGTGAGTGGGCTAGGCTGTCTGCTACCTCAGTGAATGGACTAGGCTGTCTGCTACCTCAGTGAATGGACTAGGCTGTCTGCTAACTCAGTGAATGGACTAGGCTGTCTGCTACCTCAGTGAGTGGACTAGGCTGTCTGCTACCTCAGTGAGTGGGCTAGGCTGTCTGCTACCTCAGTGGGTGGGCTAGGCTGTCTGCTACCTCAGTGAATGGACTAGGCTGTCTGCTACCTCAGTGAATGGACTAGGCTGTCT
Organism: Coregonus lavaretus; assembly: GCF_964263955.1. NCBI lineage: Eukaryota > Metazoa > Chordata > Actinopteri > Salmoniformes > Salmonidae > Coregonus > Coregonus lavaretus. The sequence goes on along the minus strand of NW_028159743.1, from coordinate 60,744 downwards.
GCTACCTCAGTGAATGGACTAGGCTGTCTGCTACCTCAGTGAATGGACTAGGCTGTCTGCTAACTCAGTGAGTGGACTAGGCTGTCTGCTACCTCAGTGAATAGACTAGGCTGTCTGCTACCTCAGTGAATGGACTAGGCTGTCTGCTACCTCAGTGAGTGGGCTAGGCTGTCTCCTACCTCAGTGAGTGGGCTAGGCTGTCTGCTAACTCAGTGAGTGAGCTAGGCTGTCTGCTACCTCAGTGAGTGGGATAGGCTGTCTGCTACCTCAGTGAATGGACTAGGCTGTCTGCTACCTCAGTGAATGGTCTAGGCTGTCTGCTACCTCAGTGAATGGACTAGGCTGTCTGCTACCTCAGTGAATGGACTAGGCTGTCTGCTACCTCAGTGAGTGGACTAGGCTGTCTGCTACCTCAGTGAATGGACTAGGCTGTCTGCTACCTCAGTGAATGGACTAGGCTGTCTGCTACCTCAGTGAGTGGGCTAGGCTGTCTGCAGGGACTGACATGATTCACAGAGCAGGAAATCTAGACAGGATGGAAGAGGTGAGCCTTCACTCCCTCGTGAAACGCCACACGGCCCTGCAGCCCCGCCACGGTCAGGTAGCTGCCTGCTGCTTCTTGCCTTTCTACCCATAATCCCCCTAGACTGCACTTCACAACCCAATGACTACACTCCATCAGTTGCTTCCCAAATTGCACCCTAATTCCCTATATAGTGCCCTACTTTTGGGTAGTAGTGCACTATAGGGGGGAATAGGGTGCCATTTGGGATGCAACCTTATTGCCACAAGAGCTCAGGACCTATGAGTAATAGCTTGATGTAATTTCACTGGGTTCTGAGAAGGTTGAGAGGCCAATATGAACATGGTCACTGATGGGAAAAGAATACACAACAAAATGCTAGTGTCCTTGTTTTCTCACCGGGAGTAAGGCTACTCTGCTTTGTTGACGATGGCAGTGTGTGTGTGTGTGTGTGTGTGTGTGTGTGTGTGTGTGTGTGTGTGTGCGTGTGCGTGTGCGTGCCTGTCTGTGTCATCTTCCAGCAGCTGGTTAAACAATGCTACGTTTATTGGAGTCGGAGTGCTGTGCCTGACGTGTGTTTTGTTGCAGTGTTTTTTGCCCAGAATTGCAGCATGCTTGTGTGCTCCCAACATGCACTTGGGTGTTGTGTGTCTTTTGGCATGTAACTGGGCAGCAGCAAGCCTAACAGCTGGGGAATCACCATGGCAAACACGCATCGCAAGGAATTTATGAATGGATGGGCCAGGCAGAAGTCTAGGCTACTAACAGAGCACACACACAGAAACACACACACACACACACAGGCGCGCACACACACACTGAACATGACAAAGATCAACATTATTCTTGAAAGCAGTCTCCTTTTTTAAGCGAACATGACAAGTGATTTTCAAGTGAACTGAGCATTCCAACTGGTCTGTGGAAGCTCTTTCAGTTCCTTTTCAAGAGCCTACATATTTTCTGGGGCTATATTTAAAAATATATATTAATAATACAAATACAAAATAAAATTAGGGGCCAATTATAAATTATAATTATTATATATCAGATCAGCTTTAATACTGAAGATAGATTGTAGCTTCCATCAATGTAATTGTCTGCATCACTTCCAATCCCCCGTATATATTTTTGCAAATATATATATATACATACATACATATACATACATACATACATACATACACACACATACATTTATAAATACATACATATACACATGCATACAGTGGGGGAAAAAAATACTTAGTCAGCCACCAATTGTGCAAGTTCTCCCACTTAAAAAGATGAGAGAGGCCTGTAATTTTCATCATAGGTACACGTCACACTCCAAACTCCACTATGGCCAAGACCAAAGAGCTGTCAAAGGACACCAGAAACAAAATTGTAGACCTGCACCAGGCTGGGAAGACTGAATCTGCAATAGGTAAGCAGCTTGGTTTGAAGAAATCAACTGTGGGAGCAATTATTAGGAAATGGAAGACATACAAGACCACTGATAATCTCCCTCGATCTGGGGCTCCACGCAAGATCTCACCCCGTGGGGTCAAAATGATCACAAGAACGGTGAGCAAAAATCCCAGAACCACACGGGGGGACCTAGTGAATGACCTGCAGAGAGCTGGGACCAAAGTAACAAAGCCTACCATCAGTAACACACTACGCCGCCAGGGACTCAAATCATGCAGTGCCAGACGTGTCCCCCTGCTTAAGCCAGTACATGTCCAGGCCCGTGTGAAGTTTGCTAGAGTGCATTTGGATGATCCAGAAGAGGATTGGGAGAATGTCATATGGTCAGATGAAACCAAAATAGAACTTTTTGGTAAAAACTCAACTCGTCGTGTTTGGAGGACAAAGAATGCTGAGTTGCATCCAAAGAACACCATACCTACTGTGAAGCATGGGGGTGGAAACATCATGCTTTGGGGCTGATTTTCTGCAAAGGGACCAGGACGACTGATCCGTGTAAAGGAAAGAATGAATGGGGCCATGTATCGTGAGATTTTGAGTGAAAACCTCCTTCCATCAGCAAGGGCATTGAAGATGAAACGTGGCTGGGTCTTTCAGCATGACAATGATCCCAAACACACCGCCCGGGCAACGAAGGAGTGGCTTCGTAAGAAGCATTTCAAGATCCTGGAGTGGCCTAGCCTGTCTCCAGATCTCAACCCCATAGAAAATCTTTGGAGGGAGTTGAAAGTCTGTGTTGCCCAGCGACAGCCCCAAAACATCACTGCTCTAGAGGAGATCTGCATGGAGGAATGGGCCAAAATACCAGCAACAGTGTGTGAAAACCTTGTGAAGACTTACAGAAAACATTTGACCTGTGTCATTGCCAACAAAGGGTATATAACAAAGTATTGAGAAACTTTTGTTATTGACCAAATACTTATTTTCCACCATAATTTGCAAATAAATTCATTAAAAATCCTACAATGTGATTTTCTGGATTTTTTTTTCTCATTTTGTCTGTCATAGTTGACGTGTACCTATGATGAAAATTACAGGCCTCTCTCAATTGGTGGCTGACTAAATACTTTTTTCCCCCCACTGTATATACACATATCTGTTTTTAAAAGTATATTTCCTTTATTACCTTCTAACCCTACCACCCCTCCCATAATTGGAGTAAACTAGTGAACAAGGCCTCTTCTTCCAGCTTATACATACTATATACATTTCTGTGGCTATATTAATATATAGTTGTTTTCATGAATTGTTTGTATGTCTGTGAACAACAGACAATTAAATATATCTAATCTCATATCTGAACAAATATTTCTGAAAAAAGAAGGTTCATACACTGCTCAAAAAAATAAAGGGAACACTTAAACAACACAATGTAACTCCAAGTCAATCACACTTCTGTGAAATCAAACTGTCCACTTAGGAAGCAACACTGATTGACAATACATTTCACATGCTGTTGTGCAAATGGAATAGACAACAGGTGGAAATTATAGGCAATTAGCAAGACACCCCCAATAAAGGACTGGTTTTGCAGTTGGTGACCACAGACCACTTCTCAGTTCCTATGCTTCCTGGCTGATGTTTTGGTCACTTTTGAATGCTGGCGGTGCTTTCACTCTAGTGGTAGCATGAGACAGAGTCTACAACCCACACAAGTGGCTCAGGTAGTGCAGCTCATCCAGGATGGCACATCAATGTGAGCTGTGGCAAGAAGGTTTGCTGTGTCTGTCAGCGTAGTGTCCAGAGCATGGAGGCGCTACCAGGAGACAGGCCAGTACATCAGGAGACGTGGAGGAGGCCGTAGGAGGGCAACAACCCAGCAGCAGGACTGCTACCTCCGCCTTTGTGCAAGGAGGAGCAGGAGGAGCACTGTCAGAGCCCTGCAAAATGACCTCCAGCAGGCCACAAATGTGCATGTGTCTGCTCAAACGGTCAGAAACAGACTCCATGAGGGTGGTATGAGGGCCCGACGTCCACAGGTGGGGGTTGTGCTTACAGCCCAACACCGTGCAGGACGTTTGGCATTTGCCAGAGAACACCAAGATTGGCAAATTCGCCACTGGCGCCCTGTGCTCTTCACAGATGAAAGCAGGTTCACACTGAGCACGTGACAGACGTGACAGAGTCTGGTGACGCCGTGGAGAACGTTCTGCTGCCTGCAACATCCTCCAGCATGACCGGTTTCCTGGTGGTGGGTCAGTCATGGTGTGGGGTGGCATTTCTTTGGGGGGCCGCACAGACCTCCATGTACTCGCCAGAGGTAGCCTGACTGCCATTAGGTACCGAGATGAGATCCTCAGACCCCTTGTGAGACCATATGCTGGTGTGGTTGGCCCTGGGTTCCTCCTAATGCAAGACAATGCTAGACCTCATGTGGCTGGAGTGTGTCAGCAGTTCCTGCAAGAGGAAGGCATTGATGCTATGGACTGGCCTGCCCGTTCCCCAGACCTGAATCCAATTGAGCACATCTGGGACATCATGTCTCGCTCCATCCACCAACGCCACGTTGCACCACAGACTGTCCAGGAGCATGCCCAGGCGTTGTAGGGAGGTCATACAGGCACGTGGAGGCCACACACACTACTGAGCCTCATTTTGACTTGTTTTAAGGACATTACATCAAAGTTGGATCAGCCTGTAGTGTGGTTTTCCACTTTAATTTTGAGGGTGACTCCAAATCCAGACCTCCATGGGTTGATACATTTGATTTCCATTGATAATTTTTGTGTGATTTTGTTGTCAGCACATTCAACTATGTAAAGAAAATTTAATAAGATTATTTCATTCATTCAGATCTAGGATGTGTTATTTTTAGTGTTCCCTTTATTTTTTTGAGCAGTGTATTATCAGAGAGGATAGGATCATTCTTTGGCTTTCTGGCCTTTCATGGGGATTTTCAAACCTTTTTGAAGTGGTAATGATATGTAGAAATATGCCAAACCCAACATGAGTAAAACCCAGCTTGGCTTTACTGCAGCTGTTCCACAGATATACCATTTGGATCTTGGGGGGAAACTAACTCCTATTGGACACGGCACACACGCACGTGCATACAATCAAACACTCACGCACACACAAACAGCTACCTCTGTACCAGTTACAGGTGCTGTTGTTCTCCTGTGTTTGTTTACTGTTTACCAAGTTACAGGTGCTGTTGTTCTCTTGTGTTTGCTAACTGTTGTCCAAGTTACAGGTGCTGTTGTTCTCCTGTGTTTGTTTACTGTTTACTGTTGACCAAGTTACAGGTGCTGTTGTTTTCCTGTGTTTGTTTAATGTTGACCAAGTTACAGGTGCTGTTGTTTTCCTGTGTTTGTTTAATGTTGACCAAGTTACAGGTGCTGTTGTTTTCCTGTGTTTGTTAACTGTTGACCAAGTTACAGGTGCTGTTGTTCTCCTGTGTTTGTTAACTGTTGACCAAGTTACAGGTGCTGTTGTTCTCCTGTGTTTGTTTACTGTTGACCAAGTTACAGGTGCTGTTGTTCTCCTGTGTTTGTTTACTGTTAACTGTTGACCAAGTTACAGGTGCTGTTGTTTTCCTGTGTTTGTTTAATGTTGACCAAGTTACAGGTGCTGTTGTTCTCCTGTGTTTGTTTACTGTTAACGGTTGACCAAGTTACATGTGCTGTTGTTCTCCTGTGTTTGTTTACTGTTAACGGTTGACCAAGTTACAGGTGCTGTTGTTCTCCTGTGTTTGTTTACTGTTAACGGTTGACCAAGTTACATGTGCTGTTGTTCTCCTGTGTTTGTTTACTGTTAACTGTTGACCAAGTTACAGGTGCTGTTGTTCTCCTCAGTTTTTTTTACTGTTGACCATGTTACAGGTGCTGTTGTTCTCCTCAGTTTTTTTTACTGTTGACCAAGTTACAGGTGCTGTTGTTCTCCTCAGTTTTTTTTACTGTTGACCAAGTTACAGGTGCTGTTGTTTTCCTCTGTTTTTTTACTGTTGACCAAGTTACAGGTGCTGTTGTTCTCCTGTGTTTGTTTACTGTTAACTGTTGACCAAGTTACAGGTGCTGTTGTTTTCCTGTGTTTGTTTAATGTTGACCAAGTTACAGGTGCTGTTGTTCTCCTGTGTTTGTTTACTGTTAACGGTTGACCAAGTTACATGTGCTGTTGTTCTCCTGTGTTTGTTTACTGTTAACGGTTGACCAAGTTACAGGTGCTGTTGTTCTCCTGTGTTTGTTTACTGTTAACGGTTGACCAAGTTACATGTGCTGTTGTTCTCCTGTGTTTGTTTACTGTTAACTGTTGACCAAGTTACAGGTGCTGTTGTTCTCCTCATTTTTTTTTACTGTTGACCATGTTACAGGTGCTGTTGTTCTCCTCAGTTTTTTTTACTGTTGACCAAGTTACAGGTGCTGTTGTTCTCCTCAGTTTTTTTTACTGTTGACCAAGTTACAGGTGCTGTTGTTTTCCTCTGTTTTTTTACTGTTGACCAAGTTACAGGTGCTGTTGTTCTCCTGTGTTTGTTTACTGTTAACTGTTGACCAAGTTACAGGTGCTGTTGTTTTCCTGTGTTTGTTAACTGTTGACCAAGTTACAGGTGCTGTTGTTCTCCTGTGTTTGTTTACTGTTAACGGTTGACCAAGTTACAGGTGCTGTTGTTTTCCTCTGTTTTTTTACTGTTGACCAAGTTACAGGTGCTGTTGTTCTCCTGTGTTTGTTTACTGTTAACTGTTGACCAAGTTACAGGTGCTGTTGTTCTCCTGTGTTTGTTAACTGTTGACCAAGTTACAGGTGCTGTTGTTCTCCTGTGTTTGTTTACTGTTAACTGTTGACCAAGTTACAGGTGCTGTTGTTCTCCTGTGTTTGTTTACTGTTAACTGTTGACCAAGTTACAGGTGCTGTTGTTCTCCTGTGTTTGTTTACTGTTAACTGTTGACCAAGTTACAGGTGCTGTTGTTCTCCTGTGTTTGTTTACTGTTAACTGTTGACCAAGTTACAGGTGCTGTTGTTCTCCTGTGTTTGTTTACTGTTAACGGTTGACCAAGTTACAGGTGCTGTTGTTCTCCTGTGTTTGTTTACTGTTGACCAAGTTACAGGTGCTGTTGTTCTCCTGTGTTTGTTAACTGTTGACCAAGTTACAGTTCATTTAAAAGCAGTGATATTGTTGTTGCGGTTGTTGTTGTGGTTGATAGTGTTTTTAGATCGTTTGCAGATGATTTTTAGGAAAGTACCATAACAGTTGCGAATGGAAAACAGCATATTTAGTCAAATCTACTCCAACATTATCTGACAGTGTCAGTGTACTGCTGTGAAATCTAGTTTGCATCCAAAATGATATTCTATTCCCTACCTAGTGCAATCCTTTTGACCAGAGCTCAATAGGTAATAGTGAGTGTGTCCTCTAACAGACCAGCAGACACACACACACTCTGAGCCAAGCCAGGCGTCCTGTACAGACCAGACAAACCATGATACATCTCCTATAGGGACCTGCTATGGTCCGGCCAGGGACCTGCTATGGTCCGGTTAGGGACCTGCTATGGTCCGGCCAGGGACCTGCTATGGTCCGGTTAGGGACCTGCTATGGTCCGGCCAGGGACCTGCTATGGTCCGGCCAGGGACCTGCTATGGTCCGGCCAGGGACCTGCTATGGTCCGGCCAGGGACCTGCTATGGTCCGGTTAGGGACCTGCTATGGTCCGGTTAGGGACCTGCTATGGTCCGGTTAGGGACCTGCTATGGTCCGGCCAGGGACCTGCTATGGTCCGGCCAGGGACCTGCTATGGTCCGGCCAGGGACCTGCTATGGTCCGGTTAGGGACCTGCTATGGTCCGGTTAGGGACCTGCTCCCACTGGGCTGCATCCCTAATGGCATCCTATCTCTTATGTAGTGCACTACTTTTGAACAGGGCCTGTAGTAGTGAACTATATAGGAAACATGGTGCCATTTGTCACACACACAGACCTGATAACGCTGTTAGAAAAGGAACTTGCTGTGATGTCTTTGTTCCTGGAACCACTAGGGAATACTTTCTATGACTGCGTCTGCAGGTGGTAAAGCCTTGGAGTGTGACTGAGTATGTAGGTGGTAAAGCCTTGGGGTGTGAATGAGTATGTAAGTGGTAAAGCCTTGGGATGTGACTAAGTCTGCAAGTGGTAAAGCCTTGGGATGTGACTAAGTCTGCAAGTGGTAAAGCCTTGGGGTGTGACTGAGTCTGCAAGTGGTAAAGCCTTGGGGTGTGACTGAGTCTGCAGGTGGTAAAGCCTTGGGGTGTGACTGAGTCTGCAGGTGGTAAAGCCTTGGGGTGTGACTAAGTCTGCAAGTGGTAAAGCCTTGGGGTGTGACTGAGTCTGCAGGTGGTAAAGCCTTGGGGTGTGACTGAGTCTGTAGGTGGTAAAGCCTTGGGAGGTGAGCAATGTTCCCTCAAAAAAAATCGGCACTGAGCAAATCTTTGGTCTGCTGAGAGCAAACTTGTACGTTGTGAAAACGCCTTTGGGGTGTGCGTTTCCTGTGAACACGGAGGCTGAACCCGCTTTAAGTTACCGTTTTAACAGTGGCCATGCAGGCTACTGTGGCTATTTGATCATAATGTAGGCCTATCAGAGTGGTCTACCATCAAAAACAATGGAGAAAATGGGGCGGCAGGTAGCTTAGTGGGTAAGAGCGTTGTGCCAGTAACCGAAAGGTCGCTGGTTCTAATCTCCGAGCCGACTAGGTGAAAAATCTGTTGATGTGCCCTTGAGCAAGGCACTTAACCCTAATTGCTCCTGTAAGTCGCTCTGGATAAGAGTGTCTGCTAAATGACAAACAAAAAAATATATATATATATATAATTAATTTAAAAAATGCATCCCATAACATTTTAACATGGAACTAGATGTTCTATCGTTCAGCCTACAGTAGCAGCCAATGTGTGGTGTTCAATGTATGCCTACTTTCCATGAGATTTTGAAAAAAAACATGCAGGGCTTGACATTAACCTGTTCATCCACTTGTCCTTCAAACAAGGAGGTGACTGAAAATGTTGTTGTGTTGTTTGATGCAAGAAAACACTTTACAAAATAAAATGCATTATTATTCCCATACCATTACAGAGAATCAGACAACTGACGATACCCTCTGCCTATTGGCTACTTAGCTTATTCAAGCCTCTCAAAATACAACACGGCCCCTTTAAGACAAAAAAAAAGCTCTTTACCTGACTCGCTTTTCAAAGATGTCTAGAAATGTACACGTTTTGTGCTCTTGTAGGAAGCAATCACTCCCCTATTGCTGACTACAAATCATCTATAACTGGGCTAATAACTCACTAACTAGCAAAGGATATGAACTAAATGTGCACAAATGTGCATACAGATCCATATATGGCAATGGTCTATTTGCAAATAGGCCTACTGCAGCTCTGATTGGTTATGCCGCATGTCAATGCAATAGAATCCTACTCCGATGCGTTCTGCCTACAACAAAATCTCTTGCATAGTTAGTTTTGTCTCAGTATGTTGCATTGAAAGTGGCTAATATTGTGTTGATTCGATCACAACTGCCACAGTAAAGGGTAACGTTGATAGTGTTAACAGGTAAAACTCTAAAACAGTGGTCACCACCATTTTCTGAGTTAGGATAACTGGTCGGTCTCAGCGAAGGGAGAGAGCGGCAGACTGAGGGTCCGCCTCTCAACATCCCACCGCTCTCCCTTTCCTCCACTGACACTGACCAAAAAGGGACACTGTCACCCAGCTGATGGCGAAACTCGAGTCGCACCTCATGCACCAATTCATGTTGTTACTCCTATGACCAGAGAAAGTGAAACATTCCTCGATATTAAAAGACCCAAGCTGCTAATAACAACAACGCAAGTCTATAGATACACTCATTCATTAATGCTGCAGTGCTGGTTGTAGCTCTGAGTGGAAGTAGGGAGAACGTGCATTTTTATGGCTTATAAAAGTGTTGAATACAAAGTGTTGACAGTGCTGAGTAAGAACTTAAAACATGAACTCACTCATAAAAACAGCAGCTCTTTGCTGTATTCGTTGACAGTCTCTCTCTCTCTCTCTAGTCGTGGTTTTAAACATTGTGAAATCTCACCGTATCAACTTCGCTGTAGCTTTATTTTACGCCTGCTACGTTACTGCAGACACGGTAATCTGAGCCATCCGATTGGCCAGCGGTAGGCCTATAGCGCGCTTGATGTGCTCTCTGGGCCCGCCGGGAAGGTTGAGTTTATACCCTTCAGACACATAAAATGGTTCAGAATGGCAACAGTTTGCCTCCCCGGCACGCAGGGCACCTACCGCCAACAGCCAGAGACTAATGAAAGAAAATAGGACCACAAGGCTTTATCGTTGGGTTTTTTACATTTACGTCATTTAGCTGACGCTCTTATCCAGAGCGACTTACAGTTAGTGCATACATTATTATTTTCATACTGGCCCCCCGTGGGAAACAAACCCACAACCCTGGCGTTGCAAACGCCATGCTCTATCAACTGAGCTACCTCCCTGCCTGCCATTCCCTCCCCTACCCTGGACGACGCTGGGCCAATTGTGCGCCGCCCCATTGGTCTCCCGGTTGCGGCCGGCTACAGCAGAGCCTGGATTTGAACCAGGATCTCTAGTGGCACAGCTAGCACTGCGATGCAGTGCCTTAGACCACTGCGCCACAAGGTTTGGCGATTGACTAGGAATGCCTTGGAGATCGACCAGTTGATCGCGATCGACCGGTTGGTGACCACTGCTCTAGAAAGTTGAGTGAAGTTCAATCTCGTGCTTCTCTCTGTGGGCTGATGTTTATTTTGCGTGGAAGTCTCAGGGCCACTGCTTGGCCGAGCGCAACTTAGAGGGAACATTGGGTGTGACTAAATGTGTATAGGTGGTAAAGCCTTCTATCTATACACTGCTAGACTTTGAATTAGGGGAGAGTGGGGTGAGTAAAGACAATTTGTACATTCAGCATCACTTCGTCAAGGGAAATATAGTATTCTTTCTAACAAAAATATATATTTCAGGATGTTGTGTATCCCTGGAAAAAATCTGAATTCATGTAGTTTTGGAGAAAAAATAAGTGGTCTCTGGCACAACTTACACCGGGCATGGGGTAAGTTAAGCCTCCTACACATTTCTGTACTGAATAAAATATTACCACTACCTTTTTAAAATCATGTCAATCATTATTTCCAAAACACAATTCAACACAATCACAATCGCTTTTTTTTCTTTTAATCATTTTAATTAAGCATATTTTAACACGGGCTTAACACCTAACAAACACTTTGTACTTTGTTAATCAACAGTCATTCTGAAGAGTACTTTTTCTCTCATGACTAACTACCAGGAAGTTTGACCACTCCCGAGTGGCGCAGTGGTCTAAGGCACTGGCAGTGCTAGCTGTGCCACTAGATATCCTGGTTTGAATCCAGGCTCTGTCGTAGCCGGCCGCGACCGGGAGACCCATGGGGCGGCGTACAATTCGTCCAGGGTAAGGGAGGGAATGGTCGGCAGGGATGTAACTCAGTTGGTAGAGCATGGCGTTTGCAACGCCAGGGCTGTGGGTTTCATTCCCACAGGGGGCCAGTATGAATAATAAAAATAATGTATGCACTCACTAACTGTAAGTCGCTCTGGATAAGAGCGTCTGCTAAATGACTAAAATGTAAATGTATATTCCTGAGCTCACTGTGACTGACAGCTCTTTGAAATGCCTATGTCAAGCAACTTGGTGATTGCATCAATGATGGCTGTCTTTTTTACACATTTCCTGTTTGGCATGTCTCTTGTGATGCGGTTCACAGCAGCACTGACGGGTGTGTTGACTTTTTAACAACCCTTTCCCCGCCTTTTGTTCCATGCTGGCTGAAGACCTAGCTAGCCAGTAACTAGCTAGCACCAGACACAGATGAAGACCTAGCTAGCCAGTAACTAGCTAGCACCAGACACAGATGAAGACCTAGCTAGCCAGTAACTAGCTAACACCAGACAGATGAAGACCTAGCTAGCCAGTAACTAGCTAGCACCAGACACAGATGAAGACCTAGCTAGCCAGTAACTAGCTAGCACCAGACAGATGAAGACCTAGCTAGCCAGTAACTAGCTAACACCAGACAGATGAAGAACTAGCTAGCCAGTAACTAGCTAACACCAGACAGATGAAGACCTAGCTAGCCAGTAACTAGCTAACACCAGACAGATGAAGACCTAGCTAGCCAGTAACTAGCTAACACCAGACACAGATGAAGACCTAGCTAGCCAGTAACTAGCTAACACCAGACAGATGGAGACCTAGCTAGCCAGTAACTAGCTAACACCAGACACAGATGAAGACCTAGCTAGCCAGTAACTAGCTAGCACCAGACACAGATGAAGACCTAGCTAGCCAGTAACTAGCTAACACCAGACAGATGAAGACCTAGCTAGCCAGTAACTAGCTAGCACCAGACAGATGAAGACCTAGCTAGCCAGTAACTAGCTAACACCAGACAGATGAAGACCTAGCTAGCCAGTAACTAGCTAACACCAGACAGATGAAGACCTAGCTAGCCAGTAACTAGCTAACACCAGACAGATGAAGACCTAGCTAGCCAGTAACTAGCTAGCACCAGACAGATGAAGACCTAGCTAGCCAGTAACTAGCCAACACCAGACAGATGGAGACCTAGCTAGCCAGTAACTAGCTAACACCAGACACAGATGAAGACCTAGCTAGCCAGTAACTAGCTAGCACCAGACAGATGAAGACCTAGCTAGCCAGTAACTAGCTAACACCAGACAGATGAAGACCTAGCTAGCCAGTAACTAGCTAACACCAGACAGATGAAGACCTAGCTAGCCAGTAACTAGCTAACACTAGACACAGATGAAGACCTAGCTAGCCAGTAACTAGCTAGCACCAGACACAGATGAAGACCTAGCTAGCCAGTAACTAGCTAACACCAGACAGATGAAGACCTAGCTAGCCAGTAACTAGCTAACACCAGACAGATGAAGACCTAGCTAGCCAGTAACTAGCTAACACCAGACAGATGAAGACCTAGCTAGCCAGTAACTAGCTAACACCAGACAGATGAAGACCTAGCTAGCCAGTAACTAGCTAACACCAGACAGATGGAGACCTAGCTAGCCAGTAACTAGCTAACACCAGACAGATGAAGACCTAGCTAGCCAGTAACTAACTAACACCAGACAGATGAAGACCTAGCTAGCCAGTAACTAGCTAACACCAGACACAGATGAAGACCTAGCTAGCCAGTAACTAGCTAGCACCAGACACAGATGAAAGTGTAAGTATCTTTGCCATAGATAGGGAAAAATAGGGTGACACCCTACAGTCACATTTTGGCACCAGTTGAGTAGCTCTCTAGCAATATAAACCACGCCCCTCTGCAAACACGCCTTCTCCGATGTTGGTTACAAGGCGGTACCTATTTAAATTAGGTAAGATAATATCATGTTACTATTGGTGTTTTAAAATTAGAGTTAAGGTGATGTCACCTTGTCCCCTTAATAATGAATCCAAGTGTTTGACATGGGGGAGGGGACCAGTAACTCTTTGGTCATCATACTGTGATCTGGTTTCCTTCAAATATCATCCAGTTTCATGAAAAACATGATTTTGACTGTTCATGACCTTTAACACTTTTAACATAGGCCAGGCCCTGTTGTTGCCTCATTTCCCAGCGATACACCTTGCATTATGCCTGGGAAAAAAACACTTCCATTTGATCAACTTCCCATTGGCTCAACCATTGGCTCAACTTAACCCAAGGCCATTGGCTCAACTTACCCCAAGGCCAATGGCTCAACTTACATTTAAATGTTTTACATTTTAGTCATTTAGCAGACGCTCTTATCCAGAGCAACTTACAGTTAGTGCATTCATCTTAAGATAGCTAGGTGGGACAACCACATATCACAGGCATAGAAAGTACATTTTTCCTCAATAAAGTGACTATAAGTAGAGTCAGAGCTAGAAAGGAGGGGGGGTCAAGTGCAAGTTCTGGTTCAGTTTTTTTGGGGGGGAGAGGGTGGGTAGTCCTATGACCTCATATTGTAGCTTATAGAGACCCCAAACTGATGTATAGAACAATCTTAAAACGATCTACTTTGGTTTAGATACAAGCATCATGGAACCTCTAACAAAGGGTTAGGCAAACCTGTTCCTGGAGTGTCTCAGGTACTGCAGGATTGTGTTCTGTCACGGATTCTGCCGAGACTGCTCCTCCTCCTGGTTCGGGCAGGCTTCGGCGTTCGCCGTCCCCGGATGTTTCTTGGTGTGATTGCTTTCGTCTGTCTTTTACACCTGTGTCCATTTGTGTGTTGATTACTTGTCCTATAAGTTCCTTGGTTTGCTTAGGCTAGATTGTGTGTTGTTTTTTGCCTGTCCGTTGTGCTGCGTGTTTTGTTCCTGTTTTCGTGTCTTTTTGTTTTACGCACTGTTTGCGTATTTACTCGCCTCTGTTTTTTGTTGAGGCCGTTCTCTGTATTTTGCCATTTGGATTACTTCAGTAAACTTTGTTGGACTAGCTTCGGTGTCCTGCGCCTGACTTCCACACACCATACACCTCAGCCCTTGACAGAACAACACACCACGTTATGGAGTCAGCAGGAGCAGTGGCGGCACCCAAGTCGCTGGAGGATCGGATCAGCGATCAAGACACCATGATCCGGCAACTTGGGGCCGCCATGAACGAGGTGTCCAACACCCTGCGCCGGTTGGTGACTGGAGAGGTGCCCACGCCTTCTCACACCATCCCATCACCAACGGCCAGTCCTCCTCTCTCAGCACCGGAACCCAGTGGCATACGGCTCTCGCTCCCGAGGGCATATGACGGTTCTGCAGCTGGGTGTCAGGGGTTCCTCCTGCAGGTGGAACTTTACCTGGCTACCATACACCCAGCGCCCTCGGGGTACGAGAGCGTCTCCGCCCTCATCTCCTGTCTATCCGGCAAGGCGTTGAAGTGGGCCAACGCCGAATGGAGGGGAATAGACGCCGCTACCATCACCTACGCGGAGTTCTCCCGCCGCTTCAGGGCTGTCTTCGATCACCCACCTGAGGGGAAGGCGGCGGGGGAGCGTCTGTTCCACCTCCGACAGGGGAAGAGGAGCGCACAGGAGTTCGCCCTGGAGTTCCGGACTCTAGCGGCGGATGCGGGGTGGAATGAGAGGGCCCTCATCGACCATTACCGGTGTAGTCTACGAGAGGACATTCGTCGTGAGCTGGCCTGCAGGGACACCAACCTTTCCTTCGACCAGTTGGTAGACATCTCCATCCGTCTAGACACCCTGCTGGCTACCCGCGGACGTCCCGAGTGGGGGTCGTCCATTCCACCCTCCAGCACCTCCGAGCCGGTTCCCATGGAGCTCGGGGGTGCTGGCGCTAGAGAGAGGAGGAGAGAGAACCCGAGGGGGGCCATCCCCTGCACCAACTGTGGCCGTGGAGGACACACCGCGGCCAGGTGCTGGGGAGGGTCGCCTGGGAGAGGGGACAACAGGTCACACACTGGGGAGTCATTTCAGGTGAGTAGGCGCCCCACTTACCCAGAGCTCTCTGTTGGTCACATGAGTATACCTGTGAGATTTCCACAGGTGGCACCTCATTCCCAGCATAAGGCGCTAGTAGATTCAGGTGCAGCTGGGAATTTTGTTGATCGAGCTTTTTGTTATAAGTTAGGAATTCCCCTTCGGCCGGTAGAAGCCCCCTTTCCTGTTCACGCCCTAGACAGCCGGCCGTTGGGGTCGGGGCTGATCAGAGAAGTCACAGCACCACTTAAGATGACGACGCAGGGGGGTCATGAGGAGACCATTCAGTTTTATCTGATTGACTCTCCTGCGTATCCCGTGGTGCTGGGGCTTCCCTGGTTAAGCACTCATGATCCTACCATTGCGTGGCAACAAAGGGCTCTTATGGAGTGGTCTGCCCAGTGTGTAGGGAGATGTCTAGGTGTTTCCTTAGGGGCGACCTCGGTAGAGAGTCCGAACCAAGTGCCCGCAATGCACATTCCCCCTGAGTATGAGGATCTAGCACTTTTGTTCAGTAAGACGAGGGCTACACGGCTACCACCTCATAGACAGGGGGATTGTGCGATAGATCTCCAAACAGGAGCGGCACTTCCGCGGAGCCGTGTGTATCCACTGTCTCAAGAGGAGACAGCGGCTATGGAAACTTACATAGCCGAGTCATTGGCACAGGGATACATACGGTCCTCTACTTCCCCGGTTTCCTCGAGTTTCTTCTTTGTGAAGAAGAAGGACGGGGGTTTGCGCCCGTGTATTGACTATCGTAGTCTCAATCAGATCACGGTTAAGTACAGTTACCCTCTTCCGCTGATTGCGACTATGACAGAATCATTACGCGGAGCGCAGTTCTTCACAAAGTTGGATCTCAGGAGCGCGTACAATCTGGTGCGCATTAGGGAGGGGGACGAATGGAAGACCGCATTTAGCACCACCTCGGGTCATTACGAGTATCTCGTCATGCCATACGGGTTAATGAATGCTCCTTCAGTTTTCCAATCCTTTGTTGACGAGATTTTCCGGGACATGCATGGGCAGGGTGTGGTAGTATACATCGACGACATCCTAGTGTACTCTTCCACCCGAGCCGAGCATGTAGCCCTGGTGCGCCGAGTGTTGAGAAGACTGTTGGAGCATGACTTGTATGTCAAGGCAGAGAAATGCCTGTTCTTCCAGGAGTCCGTCTCATTTTTGGGTTACCGGTTGTCCGCGTCTGGTGTGGAGATAGAGGTAGACCGTGTGTCGGCCGTGCGTAATTGGCAAACTCCAACTACTGTCAAAGAGGTGCGCAGTTCTTGGGTTTTGCTAATTACTACCGGAGGTTTATCCGGGGCTTTGGACAGGTAGCAGCTCCCATTACGTCCTTACTAAAGGGGGTCCGGTTCGGTTGCAGTGGTCAGCTGAGGCGGACAGGGCATTTGCCAAACTGAAGAACCTGTTCACCTCGGCCCCGGTGCTGGCGCATCCGGATCCCTCTTTACCATTCCAAGTAGAGGTAGATGCGTCCGAGGCCGGCATTGGGGCAGTCCTGTCACAACGGTCCAGCACGCCACCTAAGCTCCGCCCCTGTGCGTTCTACTCCAAGAAGCTCAGCTCGGCGGAGCGAAACTATGACGTTGGGGACAGGGAGCTGTTAGCTGTAGTCCAGGCCCTAAAGGTGTGGAGGCATTGGCTTGAGGGGGCTCAACACCCTTTCCTCATTCTGACTGATCACCGTAACCTGGAGTACATCAGGGCAGCTAGGAGATTGAACCCTCTTCAGGCTAGGTGGAACATGTTCCTGACCCGGTTTGTTTTTAAGATCACATACATCCCAGGGTCCCAGAACGGTAAGGCAGACGCCCTGTCCCGGCTGTATGACACAGAGGAGAGGTCCATTGAGCCTACTTCCATACTGCCGGAGTCTTGTTTGGTGGCACCGGTGGTGTGGGAGGTCGATGCGGAAATCGAGCGGGCACTGCGTACCGACCCTACTCCCCCCGAGTGTCCTGTGGGGCGGACGTACGTCCCGCTCGAGGTTCGTGATCGCCTGATTTATTGGGCTCATACATCACCCTCCTCTGGACATCCAGGTATTGGCCGGACAGTGCACTGCCTTAGCGTGAAATATTGGTGGCCAACGTTAGCTAGGGATGTGAGGGTTTATGTCTCCTCCTGCTCGGTGTGCGCCCAGTGTAAGGCGCCTAGACATTTGCCCAGGGGTAAGTTACATCCCCTGCCCGTTCCACAACGACCATGGTCCCACCTATCGGTGGATTTTGTGACCGACCTACCCCCCTTCCAGGGGAATACCACCATTTTGGTCGTTGTGGATTGGTTTTCCAAGGCCTGTCGTCTCCTCCCAATGCCGGGTCTCCCTACTGCCCTACAGACCGCTGAGGCCCTATTTACCCATGTGTTCCGGCACTATGGGGTCCCCGAGGATATTGTGTCTGACCGAGGTCCCCAGTTCACCTCCAGAGTTTGGGGGGCGTTCATGGAACGCTTGGGGGTCTCGGTAAGCCTTACCTCGGGGTACCACCCAGAGAGCAATGGGCAGGTTGAACGTGTCAACCAGGATGTGGGTAGGTTTTTGAGGTCCTATTGCCGGGACCGGCCGGAGGAGTGGTCTAGGTTCATCCCCTGGGCAGAGATGGCCCAGAACTCTCTCCGCCACTCCTCCACCAATCTAACACCTTTCCAGTGTGTTTTAGGTTATCAGCCGGTCCTGGCACCATGGCACGAGAGCCAGATCGAGGCCCCTGCGGTGGACGAGTGGATTCGGCGCTCGGAGGAGACGTGGGACGCTGCCCATGTCCATCTGCAGCGTGCCATCCGTCAACAAAAGGCGAGCGCCGATCGCCACCGCAGTGAGGGACCGGTGTACGCACCGGGAGATCGAGTCTGGCTCTCGACTCGAAACCTGCCCCTCCGCCTGCCCTGCCGGAAGCTGGGTCGGCGGTTTGTGGGGCCCTTCAAAGTCCTGAGAAGATTGAACGAGGTGTGTTACAGGTTACAACTACCTATTGAGTACAAAAATATTAACCCCTCGTTCCATGTGTCTCTTCTCAGGCCGGTTGTAGCTGGCCCACTCCAAGAAGATGAGATAGGAGAGACCCCTCCGCCCCCTTTGGACATCGAGGGGGCCCCGGCGTACAGGGTCCGGACCATCTTGGACTCGAGGCGCCGGATGAGTGGTCTCCAGTATCTCGTGGAGTGGGAGGGGTACGGTCCGGAGGAACGGTGCTGGGTGCCCAGGAGGGACATCCTCGATCCATCCCTCCTGACTGAGTTCCACCGTGGGCATCCCACGCGCCCGGGTCCGCGTCCTCCTGGCCGTCCCCGAGGCCGGGGTCGGCGCACGGCTGGAGCCGCGCGTCAAGGGGGGGGTACTGTCACGGATTCTGCCGAGACTGCTCCTCCTCCTGGTTCGGGCAGGCTTCGGCGTTCGCCGTCCCCGGAGTACTAGCTGCCACCGCTCTATGTTTCTTGGTGTGATTGCTTTCGTCTGTCTTTTACACCTGTGTCCATTTGTGTGTTGATTACTTGTCCTATAAGTTCCTTGGTTTGCTTAGGCTAGATTGTGTGTTGTTTTTTGCCTGTCCGTTGTGCTGCGTGTTTTGTTCCTGTTTTCGTGTCATTTTGTTTTACGCACTGTTTGCGTATTTACTCGCCTCTGTTTTTTGTTGAGGCCGTTCTCTGTATTTTGCCATTTGGATTACTTCAGTAAACTTTGTTGGACTAGCTTCGGTGTCCTGCGCCTGACTTCCACACACCATACACCTCAGCCCTTGACATGTTCCTACTAGACACCACACCTGACCAACTGAGCTAACTGATCAGTTCAGTGATTGCCTAAATTAAACGCACCTGCTCTTCCAGGTCGGTTGGTTCAAAAACACTGTGGCGCTCCAGGATCAGGGTTGCCTACCCCTGCTCTAACAAAATTAATTCATTTTACTTGCTTACCTCTTTTTACATATGGTTTCTTCTTTGATTAATTTTGTGTATGGTTTCCTAGAAACAAAGGTGGCTCAACTTACCCCCTTTGGCTAAACTTACCCCACCTTCCCCTCTACTGTTTGTGGTACTATTAACTCTGTAAAGCTTGAAGCCCTTTTGATCTAGTCTACTGCAACCTGTCTTCAATATAGACGAAAGCAGAGGCGTCATTCACAACCATTGATTTAGTAGGATAAAAAAAAGACATGTTGTAGTCATAAAGTGGTATATACTAATACAGCTACGGTAATGAACCTTCAATTGAGTTCTCAGATATCAGATACTGATCAGTGGTTCTCTCCACATTGTTCTAAACCAGGGTCGGGAAAACATTCAGTGGCTTTTTGATTGACACGTGACACTTAAACAGCACCTGGTCAATTTGTACCCTGAGCGTAGATAATGACTGAGTGGTAAAAAAAAGAGAAGGTGATGAAGGAAAACTTAAAAGGTAATGTTAAAAGGTGATGAAGAAGGTTAAGTTAAATGGTGGCATTAAATACATATAATTGGCTTCACACTGCGATCCTCTCAGCTTGTTAATGAGCAGGTCTAAAAATGTAGCATGAAAAAGCCTTTCTCTATGAATTGTTAATGTCAGAAATGGTAGAGTTCAGAGATAAATGGCCAGCGGTGATATCAGAAATCCCTCAGACCAATTAGTATAGTGAAAAGATCACCTCGTAAATCAAAGATGGCCGCCTGGCTTCATCTTCAGAGGGAAAAGATGGCTGCTCTCACCTTTAGCGGACCAAGATGTGAAGATCCTGCTACCCTTTTCATTTCTACTGGATTCACTATTTATAATACCATATCAATTAATAGAAATCATTGTGTGGTTGTGGTCAGTAGTTGTGTAATGATAATATATACATTTTGTCATGAGGCTAAGAGAAAATGTTTAAGTTTTAAAGCAAATGTCCTGCAATTTTACACTTTCTCCCATGAGGGGAAAAAATGTGCTGTTTTATAGCTCATCTCTTGCTTTTACTGACATTTTGCCATGAGGCTGAGAGAACATTTTGAAGTTTTAAAGCTATTTTTCTGCTATTCTACACATTTTGCCATGAGTCTGAGAGAACATTTTGAAGTTTTAAAGCTAATTTTCTGCTATTCTACACATTTTGCCATGAGTCTGAGAGAACATTTTGAAGTTTTAAAGCTAATTTTCTGCTATTCTACACATTTTGCCATGAGGCTGAGAGAAAATGTTTCAGTTTTAAAGCAAATGTCCTGCAATTTTACACTTTCTCCCATGAGGAGAAAAAATGTGCTGTTTTATAGCTCATCTCTTGCTTTTACTGACATTTTGCCATGAGGCTGAGAGAACATTTTGAAGTTTTAAAGCTAATTTTCTGCTATTCTACACATTTTGCCATGAGTCTGAGAGAACATTTTGAAGTTTTAAAGCTAATTTTCTGCTATTCTACACATTTTGCCATGAGTCTGAGAGAACATTTTGAAGTTTTAAAGCTAATTTTCTGCTATTCTACACATTTTGCCATGAGGCTGAGAGAACATTTTGAAGTTTTAAAGCTAATTTTCTGCTATTCTACACATTTTGCAATGAGGCTGAGAGAACATTCTGAAGTTTTAAAGCTAATTTTCTGCTATTCTACACATTTTGCCATGAGGCTGAGAGAACATTTTGAAGTTTTAAAGCTAATTTTCTGCTATTCTACACATTTTGCCATGAGTCTGAGAGAACATTTTGAAGTTTTAAAGCTAATTTTCTGCTATTCTACACATTTTGCCATGAGGCTGAGAGAACGTTTTGAAGTTTTAAAGCTAATTTTCTGCTATTCTACACATTTTGCCATGAGGCTGAGAGAACATTTTGAAGTTTTAAAGCTAATTTTCTGCTATTCTGCACATTTTGCCATGAGGCTGAGAGAACATTTTGAAGTTTTAAAGCTAATTTTCTGCTATTCTACACATTTTGCCATGAGTCTGAGAGAACATTTTGAAGTTTTAAAGCTAATTTTCTGCTATTCTACACATTTTGCCATGAGGCTGAGAGAACATTTTGAAGTTTTAAAGCTAATTTTCTGCTATTCTACACATTTTGCCATGATGCTGAGAGAACATTTTGAAGTTTTAAAGCTAATTTTCTGCTATTCTGCACATTTTGCCATGAGGCTGAGAGAACATTTTGAAGTTTTAAAGCTAATTTTCTGCTATTCTACACATTTTGCCATGAGTCTGAGAGAACATTTTGAAGTTTTAAAGCTAATTTTCTGCTATTCTACACATTTTGCCATGAGGCAGAGAGAACATTTTGAAGTTTTAAAGCAAATTTTCTGCTATTTTACACATTTTGCCATGAGGCTGAGAGAACATTTTGAAGTTTTAAAGCTAATTTTCTGCTATTCTACACATTCTGCCATGAGGCTGAGAGAACATTTTGAAGTTTTAAAGCTAATTTTCTGCTATTCTACACATTTTGCCATGAGGCTGAGAGAACATTTTGCAGTTTTAAAGCTAATTTTTCTGCAATTCTACACATTTTGCCATGAGGCTGAGAGAACATTTTGAAGTTTTAAAGCTAATTTTCTGCTATTCTACACATTTTGCCATGAGTCTGAGAGAACATTTTGAAGTTTTAAAGCTAATTTTCTGCTATTCTACACATTTTGCCATGAGGCTGAGATACATGTTTGCATTTCTAAAGCTAATTTCCTGCAATTCTACACGTTTTTCTATCATATGCTATGTCGAGGGCCCCAACCTCTCAAAAACGTGCCCGTTCTGTAAACCCGCCCTGCTGGCTGGCAATGGGTTCTGAACAACAATGACAAAAAATGTATACAAAAATATTATACCACCAAATGATACCACCACCCAAATGGGCACTTTGGAGACTGGAAGACCAAAGGAGCATGTGTTCTACAGGTAGAGCCCTGACTGTGCACGTGCCTGAATACGAATCTGTGACAACGCAGTCTCAGAACTACCGGTAGGCCCAATCCATTCCAGTCCTATTGTGTGTAATTAAAGTTGCCTATTTATCCATGTTCAGATGAGAGCTCACATCTGTATGTGTTAGCAATAGTGTTTCTTTACTGTACATTTATGCTTAGCTCAAGTCATCTTATTTTGCCCAACAAAAAAAAAACACTGTTTAGTTTGTAACAATTGTCATGGTAATTATTCTAATCAAAGGAGAGACTTTTAGATTTCCTCAAAACAATTTAACTTTATTCATTACTGCAGTAATGGAGTTAGTCAGTGATCACCCTGGAGGTTACAGCCCTTTATTTTATTTATCTATTTATTATTTATTATTTTTTTATTATTTTTTTAGTCATTTAGCAGACACTCTTATCCAGAGCGACTTACAGGAGCAATTAGGGTTAAGTGCCTTGCTCAAGGGCACATCGACAGATTTTTCACCTAGTCGGCTCGGGGATTAGAACCAGCAACCTTTCGGTTACTGGCACAAATGCTCTTAACCACTAAGCGACCTGCCGACCCCTTTATAGCAAAGACACATCCTTCTGAATACATGACAAACAGCAGATGTGTGGAATGGGTCAAAACGTACATTGTGCTCTCATGCAACAGACATCAAGATTTACATGGAGCCAAATATCTGTCTCTAGTTCATTTACTGCTTGTGTATACAGAAATACTAATGTAACCTAGAACACTAGGTAATTCCCTCAAATGATTAAGTCCAGTGTTCATCTTCCATATGGGATAAATAAACGGGAGATTGGGTCTCCCTGGCACCGACAGACAGGCACACAGACACTAATCCTGGAATGGAATGTTGTCTTATCACCAAGTCATCGCAAATCAACTGTCAGCGTTTAAATCTCAGAGGCTCATCTCAGTTCCACACAGACACAGGAGAGTTCTAAAAACCCTATTAGGTTACCTCTCAGAGAATATAAAAGCAATGGTGTAAAGTACTTAAGTAAAAATACTTTAAAGTACTACTTAAGAAGTTTGTTGGGGTATCTGTACTTTACTTTACTATTTGTATTTTTGCCAGCTTTTACTTTTACTTCACTACATTCCTAAAGACAATAATGTACTTTTTACTCCATACATTTTCCCTGACACCCAAAAGTACTCGTTACATTTTGACAGGAAAATGGTCCAATTTACACACTTATCAAGAGAACATCCCTGGTCATCCCTACTGCCTCTGATCTGGCAGACTCACTAAACACAAATGCTTCGTTTGTAAATTATGTCTTAGTGTTGGAGTGTGCCCAGGGCTATCTGTCAATAAGAAAAACAAGAAAATTGTGCCGTCTGGTTTGCTTAAAATAAGGAATTTGAAATGGTTTATACTTTTACTTTTGATACTTAAGTACATTTTTGCAATTTCATTTACTTTTAATACTTAAGTATATTTCAAACTAAATACTTTTTGACTTTTACTCTAAGTAGTATTTTACAGGGTGACTTTCACTTTTACTTGAGTAATTTTCTATTAAGGTATCTTTACTTTTACTCAAGTATGACAATTGAGTACTTTTTCCACCACTGTATAAAAGTAATGTAATTAACATAATGTTGTAATTATACGACACAGTTCTACCGCAACTCACCGGCTTGAGTGTCTCGTGGCAGTGGGCGTTCTGGAGAGCGTGCTCCCATCTCTACTTTATCTGTGGAGTGCCCGCTCGTTGTTTGGGATAATCTATTCTGAAATGTCAGTGACATAATATTATGGGTTGCGCTATATAAAATGCATAATATTATTACCAATTACTATTTTATTTGTTGATGTAAAAATAAATATTTATTGTATCTCGTTTTGAGTTTTTTTTTCATGTAAGGATGGGTATGGATCCACCTGTTGTTAGTATTTCTTAGGAAATTGACAATTTCTTGTTTCAGGCCATTTGTTCTTGTCAGTGGAAAGGGCTAGTCATGTATGGACAATATGCAGTTGCTTGTTCTCAGGTAGGTACAGTATGTGTCTTTCTGCAGTTTTTTGCAGTTCTGATGTCAATTTTGCATTGATGAAAGCCATGGAATGAACACATAACGTTTTTTTTTTATCATTATTGTTCGCGTAAAAAAATGTAATTAATAACACATTAATTGAACATTAAACCGCAATTTTGAACAGCCTATTATAGTAACACTATACATCATCAACCACTGTAACAGCGCTGGCTGTGTCAATTATCGGTTTTCTGATGATGTGATGCATTATGCATTCTTCTAAATTTAGGTTACACGTTCATCCAGCCTAAATCTAGGCTTTACCACATCAGACAGTAGATCGGTCATCCTCCCTGGATCCCTCAGCGTCATTTCTCAAAGGAAGGAGACATTCAACTGGAATAGAAACGTGTCCCTTGTCTTTGCATTATTCAAAAACGTATTACTACACATGTCACAAGATCTCAATTATAAATGAAACTAAAAGATAAAGGAAGAGTCTCCCAAAAAATAAAATGGTCGTATTAAAGTAACTGTTATTACCACCATTTGGGCTAAGGTCCAATAAATGCAATATACTTTTTTTTCTCCAGTGAATTAATTACAAACTCCTTCAGAGTGCTTAGTGCTATACTCATAATAGTATTACTCTTCTGTAACTGCTAAACTTGAACATTCCCTTAATCTTTTTCAACTCACCTAGGCATAACTTAAATAAGATGCAGGAGTTTCAGAATACCTCACATCGTTCACAGATAATTAGAATAAGGGCTTTATTCAATCTGTATCGCGGGAAATTCAGCGCTAAAGCCCAATTGAAATGTAAAGGCAATGTTCACGCGTTTCACGGTAAACGCTGCATATTGGAAATGATCTTTACGTTTCAATCGAAACAGATTGAATAGAGCCCTAACTCTTTCCACACGTAAGAATTTAACTGTCAAACGCAATCTCTGCCTCTTCCTCTCTCAGCAACAGTTTAATCTATTTTAATATATGGTATAGAAAACAGACATGGCCAGTGAAATTAGGTACTGAAATTAGTACTAATAAACAACTCACTTGTTGATCATTGGTATTTTTTCCGATTTGTGTTTAGCACTGTTACTGTACTGGGATTTCCTTATTGTATGACCATTGATTTGACTGCCATACTATATCTATAAAAAGCTTTGTAGGTTTAAATTGGATTTAATCTCAGTACAGCTCCAGTCATTTTGATTGGCAGGCTTTAGGGTTTATTGTAGATTTAAACTTGGATTAAATCTCAGGCTTTAGGGTGTATTGTAGGTTTGAATTTGGATTAAATCTCAGCACAGCTCCAGTCATTTTGATTGACAGGCTTTAGGGTTTATTGTAGATTTAAACTTGGATTAAATCTCAGGCTTTAGGGTTTATTGTAGATTTTGAATTTGGATTAATCTCAATACAGCACCAGTCATTTTGATTGACAGGCTTTAGGGTTTATTGTAGATTTAAACTTGGATTAAATCTCAGGCTTTAGGGTTTATTGTAGATTTGAATTTGGATTAAATCTCAATACAGCACCAGTCATTTTGATTGACAGGCTTTAGGGTGTATTGTAGGTTTAAATTTGGAATAAATCTCAGCACAGCTCCAGTCATTTTGATTAACAGGCTTCAGGGTTTTGAGCTAAAGTCTCTCTTCAGATGGTTGCATGTGTGGTGTATCAACAATACGCAACATATTGAGTATCACTAAGACAGTGTGCCAGTGTTAGGACATGCCTGTACTGTGTACATGGGACTGTGTGTGTACATGGTTGGAGGTCTGATCCGTTTGGTAGACCAGTCACCAGATGTGGATCAAACAGATCGCCCCCTCTCCTCCTCCCTCCATCCCTCCATCCCTTCTCCTTCCCCCATTCTCCCTCCTCTCTCATCCTCCTGTCTCTTCACCCTCCTCTCTCCTCTCTCATCCTCCTGTCTCTTCCCGCATTCTCCCTACTCTCTCATCCTCCTGTGTCTTCAGCCTCCTATCTCCTCTCTCATCCTCCTGTCTCTTCACCCTCCTCCCTCCTCTCTCCTCTCTCATCCTCCTGTCTCTTCACCCTCCTCCCTCCTCTCTCCTCCTCCTGTCCCTTCACCCTCCTCTCTCATCATTCTGTCTCTTCACCCTCCTCCCTCCTCTCTCCTCTCTCATCCTTCTGTCTCTTCACCCTCTTCTCCGTCCTATGGTTCTAGACTTGATCAGACCAAATGTGAAGCAGACAGATCCATCGCCCTCCTCTCTCCTCCATCCATCCATCCTCCCTCCCTCCTCCGTCTCTCCACACTCCATCCTCTCTCATCCCTCCTCTACCTCCTCCTCTCCTCTCTTCACCCTCTACCTTGCCCATTTCCTCTCCTCTCCTTCCTCCTCCCCGCTCCTCTCACCTCCCATCCTCCGTCCACTCTCCCTCCTCCCTCCAACCTCCCCCTTCCTTCCTCCTCCCCCCTCTCTCCTCCTCACTCCTCCCTCCACATCTCTAGACAGTCTGAGTCACCCAGCAGTGATGCACATTGATTAGAGATGGAATGGATGGGGCCATGGTTGCACATAACCCAAAACACCATCAGTTTAAGGTAGCATCCCAAAAGACGCCCAATTCCCTTTAGTGTCTGTTATTATTAAACATGTACTGTTCCTTATCTTTTTACTGTCTGTTATTATTAAACATGAACTGTTCCTTATCTCTTTACTGTCTGTTATTATTAAACATGTACTGTTCCTTATCTTTTTACTGTCTGTTATTATTAAACATGAACTGTTCCTTATCTCTTTACTGTCTGTTATTATTAAACATGTACTGTTCCTTATCTCTTTACTGTCTGTTATTATTAAACATGTACTGTTCCTTATCACTTAACTGTCTGTTATTATTAAACATGTACTGTTCCTTATCTCTTTACTGTCTGTTATTATTAAACATGTACTGTTCCTTATCTCTTTACTGTCTGTTATTATTAAACATGTACTGTTTCTTATCTCTTTACTGTCTGTTATTATTAAACATGTACTGTTCATTATCTCTTTACTGTCTGTTATTATTAAACATGTACTGTTCCTTATCTCTTTACTGTCTGTTATTATTAAACATGTACTGTTCATTATCTCTTTACTGTCTGTTATTATTAAACATGTACTGTTCCTTATCTCTTTACTGTCTGTTATTATTAAACATGTACTGTTCCTTATCTCTTTACTGTCTGTTATTATTAAACATGTACTGTTCCTTATCTCTTTACTGTCTGTTATTATTAAACATGCACTGTTCCTTATCTCTTTAGTGTCTGTTATTATTAAACATGTACTGTTCCTTATCTCTTTACTGTCTGTTATTATTAAACATGTACTGTTCCTTATCTCTTTACTGTCTGTTATTATTAAACATGCACGGTTCCTTATCTCTTGAGTGTCTGTTATTATTAAACATGTACTGTTCCTTATCTCTTTACTGTCTGTTATTATTAAACATATACTGTTCCTTATCTCTTTACTGTCTGTTATTATTAAACATGTACTGTTCCTTATCTCTTTACTGTCTGTTATTATTAAAAATGTACTGTTCCTTATCTCTATACTGTCTGTTATTATTAAGCATGTACTGTTCCTTATCTCTTTACTGTCTGTTATTATTAAACATGTACTGTTCCTTATCTCTTTACTGTCTGTTATTATTAAACATGTACTGTTCCTTATCTCTTAACTGTCTGTTATTATTAAACATATACTGTTCCGTATCTCTTTACTGTCTGTTATTATTAAACATGTACTGTTCATTTTCTCTTTACTGTCTGTTATTATTAAACATGTACTGTTCTTTATCTCTTTACTGTCTGTTATTATTAAACATGTACTGTTCATTATCTCTTTAGCGTCTGTTATTATTAAACATGTACTGTTCCTTATCTCTTTACTGTCTGTTATTATTAAACATGTACTGTTCCTTATCTCTTTACTGTCTGTTATTATTAAACATGTACTGTTCCTTATCTCTTTACTGTCTGTTATTATTAAACATGTATTAAACATGTACTGTTCCTTATCTCTTTACTGTCTGTTATTATTAAACATGCACGGTTCCTTATCTCTTTAGCGTCTGTTATTATTAAACATGTACTGTTCCTTATCGCTTTACTGTCTGTTATTATTAAACATGTACTGTTCCTTATCTCTTAACTGTCTGTTATTATTAAACATATACTGTTCCTTATCTCTTTACTGTCTGTTATTATTAAACATGTACTGTTCATTTTCTCTTTACTGTCTGTTATTATTAAACATGTACTGTTCTTTATCTCTTTACTGTCTGTTATTATTAAACATGTACTGTTCATTATCTCTTTAGCGTCTGTTATTATTAAACATGTACTGTTCCTTATCTCTTTACTGTCTGTTAATATTAAACATGTACTGTTCCTTATCTCTTTACTGTCTGTTATTATTAAACATGTACTGTTCCTTATCTCTTAACTGTCTGTTATTATTAAACATGTACTGTTCCTTATCTCTTTACTGTCTGTTATTATTAAACATGTACTGTTCCTTATCTCTTTACTGTCTGTTATTATTAAACATGTACTGTTCCTTATCTCTTTACTGTCTGTTATTATTAAACATGCACGGTTCCTTATCTCTTTACTGTCTGATATTATTAAACATGTACTGTTCCTTATTTCTTTACTGTCTGTTATTATTAAACATGTACTGTTCCTTATCACTTAACTGTCTGTTATTATTAAACATGTACTGTTCCTTATCTCTTTACTGTCTGTTATTATTAAAAATGTACTGTTCCTTATCTCTTTAGCGTCTGTTATTATTAAACGTGTACTGTTCCTTATCTCTTTAGCGTCTGTTATTATTAAACGTGTACTGTTCCTTGTCTCTTTACTGTCTGTTATTATTAAACATGTACAGTTCCTTATCTCTTTACTGTCTGTTATTATTAAACATGTATTAAACATGTACTGTTCCTTATCTCTTTACTGTCTGTTATTATTGAACATGCACGGTTCCGTATCTCTTTAGCGTCTGTTATTATTAAACATGTACTGTTCCTTGTATCTTTACTGTCTGTTATTATTAAACATGTACTGTTCCTTATCTCTTTACTGTCTGTTATTATTAAACATGTACTGTTCCTTATCTCATAACTGTCTGTTATTATTAAACATGTACTGTTCTTTATCTCTTTACTGTCTGTTATTATTAAACATGCACGGTTCCTTATCTCTTTAAAGTATGTTATTATTAAACATGTACTGTTCCTTATCTCTTTACTGTCTGTTATTATTAAACATGCACGGTTCCTAATCTCTTTACTGTCTGTTATTATTAAACATGTACTGTTCATTATCTCTTTAGTGTCTGTTATTATAAAAAATATATTAAACATGTACTGTTCCTTATCTCTTTACTGTCTGTTATTATTAAACATGCACGGATCCTTATCTCTTTACTGTCTGTTATTATAAAACATGTACTGTTCCTTATCTCTTTAGTGTCTGTTATTATTTAAAATGTATTAAACATGTACTGTTCCTTATCTCTTTACTGTCTGTTATTATTAAACATGCACGGTTCGTTATCTCTTTAGCGTCTGTTATTATTAAACATGTACTGTTCCTTATCTCTTTACTGTCTGTTATTATAAAAAATTTACTGTTCCTTATCTCTTTACTGTCTGTTATTATTAAACATGTACTGTTCCTTATCTCTTTACTGTCTGTTATTATTAAACATGTACTGTTCCTTATCTCTTTACTGTCTGTTATTATTAAACATGTACTGTTCCTTATCTCTTAACTGTCTGTTATTATTAAACATGTACTGTTCATTTTCTCTTTACTGTCTGTTATTATTAAACATGTACTGTTCATTATCTCTTTAGCGTCTGTTATTATTAAACATGTACTGTTCCTTATCTCTTTACTGTCTGTTATTATTAAACATGTACTGTTCCTTATCTCTTTACTGTCTGTTATTATTAAACATGTACTGTTCCTTATCTCTTTACTGTCTGTTATTATTAAACATGTATTAAACATGTACTGTTCCTTATCTCTTTACTGTCTGTTATTATTAAACATGTACTGTTCCTTATCTCTTTACTGTCTGTTATTATTAAACATGTACTGTTTATTATCCCTTTACTGTCTGTTATTATTAAACATGTACTGTTCCTTATCTCTTTACTGTCTGTTATTATTAAACATGTACTGTTCCTTATCTCTTTACTGTCTGTTATTATTAAAAATGTACTGTTCCTTATCTCTATACTGTCTGTTATTATTAAGCATGTACTGTTCCTTATCTCTTTACTGTCTGTTATTATTAAACATGTATTAAACATGTACTGTTCCTTATCTCTTTACTGTCTGTTATTATTAAACATGCACGGTTCCTTATCTCTTGAGTGTCTGTTATTATTAAAAATTTACTGTTCCTTATCTCTTTAGCGTCTGTTATTATTAAACATGTACTGTTCCTTATCTCTTTACTGTCTGTTATTATTAAACATGTACTGTTCCTTATCTCTTAACTGTCTGTTATTATTAAACATATACTGTTCCTTATCTCTTTACTGTCTGTTATTATTAAACATGTACTGTTCATTTTCTCTTTACTGTCTGTTATTATTAAACATGTACTGTTCTTTATCTCTTTACTGTCTGTTATTATTAAACATGTACTGTTCATTATCTCTTTAGTGTCTGTTATTATTAAACATGTACTGTTCCTTATCTCTTTACTGTCTGTTATTATTAAACATGTACTGTTCCTTATCTCTTTACTGTCTGTTATTATTAAACATGTACTGTTCCTTATCTCTTAACTGTCTGTTATTATTAAACATGTACTGTTCCTTATCTCTATACTGTCTGATATTATTAAACATGTGCTGTTCCTTATCTCTTTACTGTCTGTTATTATTCAACATGTACTGTTCCTTATCTCTTTACTGTCTGTTATTATTAAAAATGTACTGTTCCTTATCTCTTTAGCGTCTGTTATTATTAAACGTGTACTGTTCCTTGTCTCTTTACTGTCTGTTCTTATTAAACATGTACTGTTCCTTATCTCTTTACTGTCTGTTATTATTAAACATGTATTAAACATGTACTGTTCCTTATCTCTTTACTGTCTGTTATTATTAAACATGTACTGTTCCTTATCTCTTTACTGTCTGTTATTATTAAACATGTATTAAACATGTACTGTTCCTTATCTCTTAACTGTCTGTTATTATTAAACATGTACTGTTCCTTATCTCTTTACTGTCTGATATTATTAAACATGTACTGTTCCTTATCTCTTTACTGTCTGTTATTATTAAACATGTACTGTTCCTTATCTCTTTACTGTCTGTTATTATTAAACATGTACTGTTCCTTATCTCTTTACTGTCTGTTATTATTAAACATGTACTGTTCCTTATCTCTTTACTGTCTGTTATTATTAAAAATGTACTGTTCCTTATCTCTATACTGTCTGTTATTATTAAGCATGTACTGTTCCTTATCTCTTTACTGTCTGTTATTATTAAACATGTACTGTTCCTTATCTCTTTACTGTCTGTTATTATTAAACATGTACTGTTCCTTATCTCTTAACTGTCTGTTATTATTAAACATATACTGTTCCGTATCTCTTTACTGTCTGTTATTATTAAACATGTACTGTTCATTTTCTCTTTACTGTCTGTTATTATTAAACATGTACTGTTCTTTATCTCTTTACTGTCTGTTATTATTAAACATGTACTGTTCATTATCTCTTTAGCGTCTGTTATTATTAAACATGTACTGTTCCTTATCTCTTTACTGTCTGTTATTATTAAACATGTACTGTTCCTTATCTCTTTACTGTCTGTTATTATTAAACATGTACTGTTCCTTATCTCTTTACTGTCTGTTATTATTAAACATGTATTAAACATGTACTGTTCCTTATCTCTTTACTGTCTGTTATTATTAAACATGCACGGTTCCTTATCTCTTTAGCGTCTGTTATTATTAAACATGTACTGTTCCTTATCGCTTTACTGTCTGTTATTATTAAACATGTACTGTTCCTTATCTCTTAACTGTCTGTTATTATTAAACATATACTGTTCCTTATCTCTTTACTGTCTGTTATTATTAAACATGTACTGTTCATTTTCTCTTTACTGTCTGTTATTATTAAACATGTACTGTTCTTTATCTCTTTACTGTCTGTTATTATTAAACATGTACTGTTCATTATCTCTTTAGCGTCTGTTATTATTAAACATGTACTGTTCCTTATCTCTTTACTGTCTGTTAATATTAAACATGTACTGTTCCTTATCTCTTTACTGTCTGTTATTATTAAACATGTACTGTTCCTTATCTCTTAACTGTCTGTTATTATTAAACATGTACTGTTCCTTATCTCTTTACTGTCTGTTATTATTAAACATGTACTGTTCCTTATCTCTTTACTGTCTGTTATTATTAAACATGTACTGTTCCTTATCTCTTTACTGTCTGTTATTATTAAACATGCACGGTTCCTTATCTCTTTACTGTCTGATATTATTAAACATGTACTGTTCCTTATCTCTTTACTGTCTGTTATTATTAAACATGTACTGTTCCTTATCTCTTTACTGTCTGTTATTATTAAAAATGTACTGTTCCTTATCTCTTTAGCGTCTGTTATTATTAAACGTGTACTGTTCCTTGTCTCTTTACTGTCTGTTATTATTAAACATGTACAGTTCCTTATCTCTTTACTGTCTGTTATTATTAAACATGTATTAAACATGTACTGTTCCTTATCTCTTTACTGTCTGTTATTATTGAACATGCACGGTTCCGTATCTCTTTAGCGTCTGTTATTATTAAACATGTACTGTTCCTTGTATCTTTACTGTCTGTTATTATTAAACATGTACTGTTCCTTATCTCTTTACTGTCTGTTATTATTAAACATGTACTGTTCCTTATCTCATAACTGTCTGTTATTATTAAACATGTACTGTTCTTTATCTCTTTACTGTCTGTTATTATTAAACATGCACGGTTCCTTATCTCTTTAAAGTATGTTATTATTAAACATGTACTGTTCCTTATCTCTTTACTGTCTGTTATTATTAAACATGCACGGTTCCTAATCTCTTTACTGTCTGTTATTATTAAACATGTACTGTTCATTATCTCTTTAGTGTCTGTTATTATAAAAAATATATTAAACATGTACTGTTCCTTATCTCTTTACTGTCTGTTATTATTAAACATGCACGGATCCTTATCTCTTTACTGTCTGTTATTATAAAACATGTACTGTTCCTTATCTCTTTAGTGTCTGTTATTATTTAAAATGTATTAAACATGTACTGTTCCTTATCTCTTTACTGTCTGTTATTATTAAACATGCACGGTTCGTTATCTCTTTAGCGTCTGTTATTATTAAACATGTACTGTTCCTTATCTCTTTACTGTCTGTTATTATAAAAAATGTACTGTTCCTTATCTCTTTACTGTCTGTTATTATTAAACATGTACTGTTCCTTATCTCTTTACTGTCTGTTATTATTAAACATGTACTGTTCCTTATCTCTTTACTGTCTGTTATTATTAAACATGTACTGTTCCTTATCTCTTAACTGTCTGTTATTATTAAACATGTACTGTTCATTTTCTCTTTACTGTCTGTTATTATTAAACATGTACTGTTCATTATCTCTTTAGCGTCTGTTATTATTAAACATGTACTGTTCCTTATCTCTTTACTGTCTGTTATTATTAAACATGTACTGTTCCTTATCTCTTTACTGTCTGTTATTATTAAACATGTACTGTTCCTTATCTCTTTACTGTCTGTTATTATTAAACATGTATTAAACATGTACTGTTCCTTATCTCTTTACTGTCTGTTATTATTAAACATGTACTGTTCCTTATCTCTTTACTGTCTGTTATTATTAAACATGTACTGTTTATTATCCCTTTACTGTCTGTTATTATTAAACATGTACTGTTCCTTATCTCTTTACTGTCTGTTATTATTAAACATGTACTGTTCCTTATCTCTTTACTGTCTGTTATTATTAAAAATGTACTGTTCCTTATCTCTATACTGTCTGTTATTATTAAGCATGTACTGTTCCTTATCTCTTTACTGTCTGTTATTATTAAACATGTATTAAACATGTACTGTTCCTTATCTCTTTACTGTCTGTTATTATTAAACATGCACGGTTCCTTATCTCTTGAGTGTCTGTTATTATTAAAAATGTACTGTTCCTTATCTCTTTAGCGTCTGTTATTATTAAACATGTACTGTTCCTTATCTCTTTACTGTCTGTTATTATTAAACATGTACTGTTCCTTATCTCTTAACTGTCTGTTATTATTAAACATATACTGTTCCTTATCTCTTTACTGTCTGTTATTATTAAACATGTACTGTTCATTTTCTCTTTACTGTCTGTTATTATTAAACATGTACTGTTCTTTATCTCTTTACTGTCTGTTATTATTAAACATGTACTGTTCATTATCTCTTTAGTGTCTGTTATTATTAAACATGTACTGTTCCTTATCTCTTTACTGTCTGTTATTATTAAACATGTACTGTTCCTTATCTCTTTACTGTCTGTTATTATTAAACATGTACTGTTCCTTATCTCTTAACTGTCTGTTATTATTAAACATGTACTGTTCCTTATCTCTTTACTGTCTGATATTATTAAACATGTGCTGTTCCTTATCTCTTTACTGTCTGTTATTATTCAACATGTACTGTTCCTTATCTCTTTACTGTCTGTTATTATTAAAAATGTACTGTTCCTTATCTCTTTAGCGTCTGTTATTATTAAACGTGTACTGTTCCTTGTCTCTTTACTGTCTGTTCTTATTAAACATGTACTGTTCCTTATCTCTTTACTGTCTGTTATTATTAAACATGTATTAAACATGTACTGTTCCTTATCTCTTTACTGTCTGTTATTATTAAACATGTACTGTTCCTTATCTCTTTACTGTCTGTTATTATTAAACATGTATTAAACATGTACTGTTCCTTATCTCTTAACTGTCTGTTATTATTAAACATGTACTGTTCCTTATCTCTTTACTGTCTGATATTATTAAACATGTACTGTTCCTTATCTCTTTACTGTCTGTTATTATTAAACATGTACTGTTCCTTATCTCTTTACTGTCTGTTATTATTAAAAATGTACTGTTCCTTATCTCTTTAGCGTCTGTTATTATTAAACGTGTACTGTTCCTTGTCTCTTTACTGTCTGTTATTATTAAACATGTACTGTTCCTTATCTCTTTACTGTCTGTTATTATTAAACATGTATTAAACATGTACTGTTCCTTATCTCTTTACTGTCTGTTATTATTAAACATATACTGTTCCTTATCTCTTTACTGTCTGTTATTATTAAACATGTATTAAACATGTACTGTTCCTTATCTCTATACTGTCTGTTATTATTAAACATGTACTGTTCCTTGTATCTTTACTGTCTGTTATTATTAAACATGTACTGTTCCTTATCTCTTTACTGTCTGTTATTATTAAACATGCACGGTTCCTTATCTGTTTAAAGTATGTTATTATTAAACATGTACTGTTCCTTATCTCTTTACTGTCTGTTATTATTAAACATGTACTGTTCCTAATCTCTTTACTGTCTGTTATTATTAAACATGTACTGTTCATTATCTCTTTAGTGTCTGTTATTATAAAAAATATATTAAACATGTACTGTTCCTTATCTCTTTACTGTCTGTTATTATTAAACATGCACGGATCCTTATCTCTTTACTGTCTGTTATTATTAAACATATACTGTTCCTTATCTCTTTAGTGTCTGTTATTATTAAAAATGTATTAAACATGTACTGTTCCTTATCTCTTTACTGTCTGTTATTATTAAACATGCACGGTTCGTTATCTCTTTAGCGTCTGTTATTATTAAACATGTACTGTTCCTTATCTCTTTACTGTCTGTTATTATAAAAAATGTACTGTTCCTTATCTCTTTACTGTCTGTTATTATTAAACATGTACTGTTCCTTATCTCTTTACTGTCTGTTATTATTAAACATGTACTGTTCCTTATCTCTTTACTGTCTTTTTTTATTAAACATGTACTGTTCCTTATCTCTTAACTGTCTGTTATTATTAAACATGTACTGTTCATTTTCTCTTTACTGTCTGTTATTATTAAACATGTACTGTTCTTTATCTCTTTACTGTCTGTTATTATTAAACATGTACTGTTAATTATCTCTTTAGCGTCTGTTATTATTAAACATGTACTGTTCCTTATCTCTTTACTGTCTGTTATTATTAAACATGTACTGTTCCTTATCTCTTTACTGTCTGTTATTATTAAACATGTACTGTTCCTTATCTCTTTACTGTCTGTTATTATTAAACATGTATTAAACATGTACTGTTCCTTATCTCTTTACTGTCTGTTATTATTAAACATGCACGGTTCCTTATCTCTTGAGTGTCTGTTATTATTAAACATGTACTGTTCCTTATCTCTTTACTGTCTGTTATTATTAAACATGTACTGTTTATTATCCCTTTACTGTCTGTTATTATTAAACATGTACTGTTCCTTATCTCTTTACTGTCTGTTATTATTAAAAATTTACTGTTCCTTATCTCTTTAGCGTCTGTTATTATTAAACGTGTACTGTTCCTTGTCTCTTTACTGTCTGTTATTATTAAACATGTACTGTTCCTTATCTCTTTACTGTCTGTTATTATTAAACATGTATTAAACATGTACTGTTCCTTATCTCTTTACTGTCTGTTATTATTGAACATGCACGGTTCCTTATCTCTTTAGCGTCTGTTATTATTAAACATGTACTGTTCCTTGTCTCTTTACTGTCTGTTATTATTAAACATGTACTGTTCCTTATCTCTTTACTGTCTGTTATTATTAAACATGTACTGTTCCTTATCTCTTTACTGTCTGTTATTATGAAACATGTACTGTTCCTTATCTCTTAACTGTCTGTTATTATTAAACATGTATTGTTCCTTATCTCTTAACTGTCTGTTATTATTAAACATATACTGTTCCTTATCTCTTTACTCTCTGTTATTATTAAACATGTACTGTTCATTTTCTCTTTACTGTCTGTTATTATTAAACATGTACTGTTCTTTATCTCTTTACTGTCTGTTATTATTAAACATGTACTGTTCATTATCTCTTTAGCGTCTGTTATTATTAAACATGTACTGTTCCTTATCTCTTTACTGTCTGTTATTATTAAACATGTACTGTTCCTTATCTCTTTACTGTCTGTTATTATTAAACATGTACTGTTCCTTATCTCTTTACTGTCTGTTATTATTAAACATGTATTAAACATGTACTGTTCCTTATCTCTTTACTGTCTGTTATTATTAAACATGCACGGTTCCTTATCTCTTGAGTGTCTGTTATTATTAAACATGTACTGTTCCTTATCTCTTTACTGTCTGTTATTATTAAACATGTACTGTTTATTATCTCTTTACTGTCTGTTATTATTAAACATGTACTGTTCCTTATCTCTTTACTGTCTGTTATTATTTAAAATGTACTGTTCCTTATCTCTTTAGCGTCTGTTATTATTAAACGTGTACTGTTCCTTGTCTCTTTACTGTCTGTTATTATTAAACATGTACTGTTCCTTATCTCTTTACTGTCTGTTATTATTAAACATGTATTAAACATGTACTGTTCCTTATCTCTTTACTGTCTGTTATTATTAAACATGCACGGTTCCTTATCTCTTTAGCGTCTGTTATTATTAAACATGTACTGTTCCTTATCTCTTTACTGTCTGTTATTATTAAACATGTACTGTTCCTTATCTCTTTACTGTCTGTTATTATTAAACATGTACTGTTCCTTACCTCTTTACTGTCTGTTATTATTAAACATGTACTGTTCCTTATCTCTTAACTGTCTGTTATTATTAAACATGTACTGTTCCTTATCTCTTTACTGTCTGTTATTATTAAACATGTACTGTTCCTTATCTCTTTACTGTCTGTTATTATTAAACATGTACTGTTCCTTATCTCGTTACTGTCTGTTATTATTAAACATGTACTGTTCCCTATCTCTTTACTGTCTGTTATTATTAAACATGTACTGTTCCTTATCTCTTTACTGTCTGTTATTATTAAACATGTACTGTTCCTTATCTCTTTACTGTCTGTTATTATTAAACATGTATTAAACATGTACTGTTCCTTATCTCTTTACTGTCTGTTATTATTAAACATGCACGGTTCCTTATCTCTTTAGCGTCTGTTATTATTAAACATGTACTGTTCCTTATCTCTTTACTGTCTGTTATTATTAAACATGTACTGTTCCTTATCTCTTTACTGTCTGTTATTATTAAACATGTACTGTTCCTTATCTCTTTACTGTCTGTTATTATTAATCATGTACTGTTCCTTATCTCTTAACTGTCTGTTATTATTAAACGTACTGTTCCTTATCTCTTAACTGTCTGTTATTATTAAACATGTACTGTTCCTTATCTCTTTACTGTCTGATATTATTAAACATGTACTGTTCCTTATCTCTTTACTGTCTGTTATTATTAAACATGTACTGTTCCTTATCTCTTTACTGTCTGTTATTATTAAACATGCACGGTTCCTTATCTCTTGAGTGTCTGTTATTATTAAACATGTACTGTTCCTTATCTCTTTACTGTCTGTTATTATTAAACATGTACTGTTCCTTATCTCTTAACTGTCTGTTATTATTAAACATGTACTGTTCCTTATCTCTTTACTGTCTGATATTATTAAACATGTACTGTTCTTTATCTCTTTACTGTCTGTTATTATTAAACATGCACGGTTCCTTATCTCTTTAAAGTCTGTTATTATTAAACATGTACTGTTCCTTATCTCTTTACTGTCTGTTAATATTAAACATGTACTGTTCCTTATCTCTTTACTGTCTGTTATTATTAAACATGTACTGTTCATTATCTCTTTAGTGTCTGTTATTATTAAAAATGTATTAAACATGTACTGTTCCTTATCTCTTTACTGTCTGTTATTATTAAACATGCACGGTTCCTTATCTCTTTACTGTCTGTTATTATTAAACATGTACTGTTCCTTATCGCTTTAGTGTCTGTTATTATTAAAAATGTATTAAACATGTACTGTTCCTTATCTCTTTACTGTCTGTTATTATTAAACATGCACGGTTCGTTATCTCTTTAGCGTCTGTTATTATTAAACATGTACTGTTCCTTATCTCTTTACTGTCTGTTATTATTAAAAATGTAATGTTCCTTATCTCTTTACTGTCTGTTATTATTAAACATGTACTGTTCCTTATCTCTTTACTGTCTGTTATTATTAAACATGTACTGTTCCTTATCTCTTAACTGTCTGTTATTATTAAAAATGTACTGTTCCTTATCTCTTAACTGTCTGTTATTATTAAACATGTACTGTTC
This sequence comes from Coregonus lavaretus, assembly GCF_964263955.1. Taxonomy (NCBI): domain Eukaryota; kingdom Metazoa; phylum Chordata; class Actinopteri; order Salmoniformes; family Salmonidae; genus Coregonus; species Coregonus lavaretus. The sequence continues at coordinate 20,914 of NW_028159743.1, read as the reverse complement.
CTTATCTCTTTACTTTCTGTTATTATTAAACATGTACTTTTCCTTATCTCTTTACTGTCTGTTATTATTAAACATGCACGGTTCCTTATCTCTTTAGCGTCTGTTATTATTAAACATGTACTGTTCCTTATCTCTTTACTGTCTGTTATTATTAAACATGTACTGTTCCTTATCTCTTAACTGTCTGTTATTATTAAACATGTACTGTTCCTTATCTCTTTACTGTCTGTTATTATTAAACATGTATTAAACATGTACTGTTCCTTATCTCTTTACTGTCTGTTATTATTAAACATGCACGGTTCCTTATCTCTTTAGCGTCTGTTATTATTAAACATGTACTGTTCCTTATCTCTTTACTGTCTGTTATTATTAAACATGTACTGTTCCTTATCTCTTTACTGTCTGTTAATATTAAACATGTACTGTTCCTTATCTCTTTACTGTCTGTTATTATTAAACATGTACTGTTCCTTATCTCTTAACTGTCTGTTATTATTAAACATGTACTGTTCCTTATCTCTTTACTGTCTGTTATTATTAAACATGTACTGTTCCTTATCTCTTTACTGTCTGTTATTATTAAACATGTACTGTTCCTTATCTCTTTACTGTCTGTTATTATTAAACATGCACGGTTCCTTATCTCTTTACTGTCTGATATTATTAAACATGTACTGTTCCTTATCTCTTTACTGTCTGTTATTATTAAACATGTACTGTTCCTTATCTCTTTACTGTCTGTTATTATTAAAAATGTACTGTTCCTTATCTCTTTAGCGTCTGTTATTATTAAACGTGTACTGTTCCTTGTCTCCTTACTGTCTGTTATTATTAAACATGTACAGTTCCTTATCTCTTTACTGTCTGTTATTATTAAACATGTATTAAACATGTACTGTTCCTTATCTCTTTACTGTCTGTTATTATTGAACATGCACGGTTCCGTATCTCTTTAGCGTCTGTTATTATTAAACATGTACTGTTCCTTGTATCTTTACTGTCTGTTATTATTAAACATGTACTGTTCCTTATCTCTTTACTGTCTGTTATTATTAAACATGTACTGTTCCTTATCTCATAACTGTCTGTTATTATTAAACATGTACTGTTCTTTATCTCTTTACTGTCTGTTATTATTAAACATGCACGGTTCCTTATCTCTTTAAAGTATGTTATTATTAAACATGTACTGTTCCTTATCTCTTTACTGTCTGTTATTATTAAACATGCACGGTTCCTAATCTCTTTACTGTCTGTTATTATTAAACATGTACTGTTCATTATCTCTTTAGTGTCTGTTATTATAAAAAATATATTAAACATGTACTGTTCCTTATCTCTTTACTGTCTGTTATTATTAAACATGCACGGATCCTTATCTCTTTACTGTCTGTTATTATAAAACATGTACTGTTCCTTATCTCTTTAGTGTCTGTTATTATTTAAAATGTATTAAACATGTACTGTTCCTTATCTCTTTACTGTCTGTTATTATTAAACATGCACGGTTCGTTATCTCTTTAGCGTCTGTTATTATTAAACATGTACTGTTCCTTATCTCTTTACTGTCTGTTATTATAAAAAATGTACTGTTCCTTATCTCTTTACTGTCTGTTATTATTAAACATGTACTGTTCCTTATCTCTTTACTGTCTGTTATTATTAAACATGTACTGTTCCTTATCTCTTTACTGTCTGTTATTATTAAACATGTACTGTTCCTTATCTCTTAACTGTCTGTTATTATTAAACATGTACTGTTCATTTTCTCTTTACTGTCTGTTATTATTAAACATGTACTGTTCATTATCTCTTTAGCGTCTGTTATTATTAAACATGTACTGTTCCTTATCTCTTTACTGTCTGTTATTATTAAACATGTACTGTTCCTTATCTCTTTACTGTCTGTTATTATTAAACATGTACTGTTCCTTATCTCTTTACTGTCTGTTATTATTAAACATGTATTAAACATGTACTGTTCCTTATCTCTTTACTGTCTGTTATTATTAAACATGTACTGTTCCTTATCTCTTTACTGTCTGTTATTATTAAACATGTACTGTTTATTATCCCTTTACTGTCTGTTATTATTAAACATGTACTGTTCCTTATCTCTTTACTGTCTGTTATTATTAAACATGTACTGTTCCTTATCTCTTTACTGTCTGTTATTATTAAAAATGTACTGTTCCTTATCTCTATACTGTCTGTTATTATTAAGCATGTACTGTTCCTTATCTCTTTACTGTCTGTTATTATTAAACATGTATTAAACATGTACTGTTCCTTATCTCTTTACTGTCTGTTATTATTAAACATGCACGGTTCCTTATCTCTTGAGTGTCTGTTATTATTAAAAATTTACTGTTCCTTATCTCTTTAGCGTCTGTTATTATTAAACATGTACTGTTCCTTATCTCTTTACTGTCTGTTATTATTAAACATGTACTGTTCCTTATCTCTTAACTGTCTGTTATTATTAAACATATACTGTTCCTTATCTCTTTACTGTCTGTTATTATTAAACATGTACTGTTCATTTTCTCTTTACTGTCTGTTATTATTAAACATGTACTGTTCTTTATCTCTTTACTGTCTGTTATTATTAAACATGTACTGTTCATTATCTCTTTAGTGTCTGTTATTATTAAACATGTACTGTTCCTTATCTCTTTACTGTCTGTTATTATTAAACATGTACTGTTCCTTATCTCTTTACTGTCTGTTATTATTAAACATGTACTGTTCCTTATCTCTTAACTGTCTGTTATTATTAAACATGTACTGTTCCTTATCTCTTTACTGTCTGATATTATTAAACATGTGCTGTTCCTTATCTCTTTACTGTCTGTTATTATTCAACATGTACTGTTCCTTATCTCTTTACTGTCTGTTATTATTAAAAATGTACTGTTCCTTATCTCTTTAGCGTCTGTTATTATTAAACGTGTACTGTTCCTTGTCTCTTTACTGTCTGTTCTTATTAAACATGTACTGTTCCTTATCTCTTTACTGTCTGTTATTATTAAACATGTATTAAACATGTACTGTTCCTTATCTCTTTACTGTCTGTTATTATTAAACATGTACTGTTCCTTATCTCTTTACTGTCTGTTATTATTAAACATGTATTAAACATGTACTGTTCCTTATCTCTTAACTGTCTGTTATTATTAAACATGTACTGTTCCTTATCTCTTTACTGTCTGATATTATTAAACATGTACTGTTCCTTATCTCTTTACTGTCTGTTATTATTAAACATGTACTGTTCCTTATCTCTTTACTGTCTGTTATTATTAAAAATGTACTGTTCCTTATCTCTTTAGCGTCTGTTATTATTAAACGTGTACTGTTCCTTGTCTCTTTACTGTCTGTTATTATTAAACATGTACTGTTCCTTATCTCTTTACTGTCTGTTATTATTAAACATGTATTAAACATGTACTGTTCCTTATCTCTTAACTGTCTGTTATTATTAAACATGTACTGTTCCTTATCTCTTTACTGTCTGTTATTATTAAACATGTACTGTTCCTTATCTCTTTACTGTCTGTTATTATTAAACATGTACTGTTCCTTATCTCGTTACTGTCTGTTATTATTAAACATGTACTGTTCCCTATCTCTTTACTGTCTGTTATTATTAAACATGTACTGTTCCTTATCTCTTTACTGTCTGTTATTATTAAACATGTACTGTTCCTTATCTCTTTACTGTCTGTTATTATTAAACATGTATTAAACATGTACTGTTCCTTATCTCTTTACTGTCTGTTATTATTAAACATGCACGGTTCCTTATCTCTTTAGCGTCTGTTATTATTAAACATGTACTGTTCCTTATCTCTTTACTGTCTGTTATTATTAAACATGTACTGTTCCTTATCTCTTTACTGTCTGTTATTATTAAACATGTACTGTTCCTTATCTCTTTACTGTCTGTTATTATTAATCATGTACTGTTCCTTATCTCTTAACTGTCTGTTATTATTAAACGTACTGTTCCTTATCTCTTAACTGTCTGTTATTATTAAACATGTACTGTTCCTTATCTCTTTACTGTCTGATATTATTAAACATGTACTGTTCCTTATCTCTTTACTGTCTGTTATTATTAAACATGTACTGTTCCTTATCTCTTTACTGTCTGTTATTATTAAACATGCACGGTTCCTTATCTCTTGAGTGTCTGTTATTATTAAACATGTACTGTTCCTTATCTCTTTACTGTCTGTTATTATTAAACATGTACTGTTCCTTATCTCTTAACTGTCTGTTATTATTAAACATGTACTGTTCCTTATCTCTTTACTGTCTGATATTATTAAACATGTACTGTTCTTTATCTCTTTACTGTCTGTTATTATTAAACATGCACGGTTCCTTATCTCTTTAAAGTCTGTTATTATTAAACATGTACTGTTCCTTATCTCTTTACTGTCTGTTAATATTAAACATGTACTGTTCCTTATCTCTTTACTGTCTGTTATTATTAAACATGTACTGTTCATTATCTCTTTAGTGTCTGTTATTATTAAAAATGTATTAAACATGTACTGTTCCTTATCTCTTTACTGTCTGTTATTATTAAACATGCACGGTTCCTTATCTCTTTACTGTCTGTTATTATTAAACATGTACTGTTCCTTATCGCTTTAGTGTCTGTTATTATTAAAAATGTATTAAACATGTACTGTTCCTTATCTCTTTACTGTCTGTTATTATTAAACATGCACGGTTCGTTATCTCTTTAGCGTCTGTTATTATTAAACATGTACTGTTCCTTATCTCTTTACTGTCTGTTATTATTAAAAATGTAATGTTCCTTATCTCTTTACTGTCTGTTATTATTAAACATGTACTGTTCCTTATCTCTTTACTGTCTGTTATTATTAAACATGTACTGTTCCTTATCTCTTAACTGTCTGTTATTATTAAAAATGTACTGTTCCTTATCTCTTAACTGTCTGTTATTATTAAACATGTACTGTTCCTTATCTCTTTACTTTCTGTTATTATTAAACATGTACTTTTCCTTATCTCTTTACTGTCTGTTATTATTAAACATGCACGGTTCCTTATCTCTTTAGCGTCTGTTATTATTAAACATGTACTGTTCCTTATCTCTTTACTGTCTGTTATTATTAAACATGTACTGTTCCTTATCTCTTAACTGTCTGTTATTATTAAACATGTACTGTTCCTTATCTCTTTACTGTCTGTTATTATTAAACATGTATTAAACATGTACTGTTCCTTATCTCTTTACTGTCTGTTATTATTAAACATGCACGGTTCCTTATCTCTTTAGCGTCTGTTATTATTAAACATGTACTGTTCCTTATCTCTTTACTGTCTGTTATTATTAAACATGTACTGTTCCTTATCTCTTTACTGTCTGTTAATATTAAACATGTACTGTTCCTTATCTCTTTACTGTCTGTTATTATTAAACATGTACTGTTCCTTATCTCTTAACTGTCTGTTATTATTAAACATGTACTGTTCCTTATCTCTTTACTGTCTGTTATTATTAAACATGTACTGTTCCTTATCTCTTTACTGTCTGTTATTATTAAACATGTACTGTTCCTTATCTCTTTACTGTCTGTTATTATTAAACATGCACGGTTCCTTATCTCTTTACTGTCTGATATTATTAAACATGTACTGTTCCTTATCTCTTTACTGTCTGTTATTATTAAACATGTACTGTTCCTTATCTCTTTACTGTCTGTTATTATTAAAAATGTACTGTTCCTTATCTCTTTAGCGTCTGTTATTATTAAACGTGTACTGTTCCTTGTCTCCTTACTGTCTGTTATTATTAAACATGTACAGTTCCTTATCTCTTTACTGTCTGATATTATTAAACATGTATTAAACATGTACTGTTCCTTATCTCTTTACTGTCTGTTATTATTGAACATGCACGGTTCCGTATCTCTTTAGCGTCTGTTATTATTAAACATGTACTGTTCCTTGTATCTTTACTGTCTGTTATTATTAAACATGTACTGTTCCTTATCTCTTTACTGTCTGTTATTATTAAACATGTACTGTTCCTTATCTCATAACTGTCTGTTATTATTAAACATGTACTGTTCTTTATCTCTTTACTGTCTGTTATTATTAAACATGCACGGTTCCTTATCTCTTTAAAGTATGTTATTATTAAACATGTACTGTTCCTTATCTCTTTACTGTCTGTTATTATTAAACATGCACGGTTCCTAATCTCTTTACTGTCTGTTATTATTAAACATGTACTGTTCATTATCTCTTTAGTGTCTGTTATTATAAAAAATATATTAAACATGTACTGTTCCTTATCTCTTTACTGTCTGTTATTATTAAACATGCACGGATCCTTATCTCTTTACTGTCTGTTATTATAAAACATGTACTGTTCCTTATCTCTTTAGTGTCTGTTATTATTTAAAATGTATTAAACATGTACTGTTCCTTATCTCTTTACTGTCTGTTATTATTAAACATGCACGGTTCGTTATCTCTTTAGCGTCTGTTATTATTAAACATGTACTGTTCCTTATCTCTTTACTGTCTGTTATTATAAAAAATGTACTGTTCCTTATCTCTTTACTGTCTGTTATTATTAAACATGTACTGTTCCTTATCTCTTTACTGTCTGTTATTATTAAACATGTACTGTTCCTTATCTCTTTACTGTCTGTTATTATTAAACATGTACTGTTCCTTATCTCTTAACTGTCTGTTATTATTAAACATGTACTGTTCATTTTCTCTTTACTGTCTGTTATTATTAAACATGTACTGTTCATTATCTCTTTAGCGTCTGTTATTATTAAACATGTACTGTTCCTTATCTCTTTACTGTCTGTTATTATTAAACATGTACTGTTCCTTATCTCTTTACTGTCTGTTATTATTAAACATGTACTGTTCCTTATCTCTTTACTGTCTGTTATTATTAAACATGTATTAAACATGTACTGTTCCTTATCTCTTTACTGTCTGTTATTATTAAACATGTACTGTTCCTTATCTCTTTACTGTCTGTTATTATTAAACATGTACTGTTTATTATCCCTTTACTGTCTGTTATTATTAAACATGTACTGTTCCTTATCTCTTTACTGTCTGTTATTATTAAACATGTACTGTTCCTTATCTCTTTACTGTCTGTTATTATTAAAAATGTACTGTTCCTTATCTCTATACTGTCTGTTATTATTAAGCATGTACTGTTCCTTATCTTTTTACTGTCTGTTATTATTAAACATGTATTAAACATGTACTGTTCCTTATCTCTTTACTGTCTGTTATTATTAAACATGCACGGTTCCTTATCTCTTGAGTGTCTGTTATTATTAAAAATTTACTGTTCCTTATCTCTTTAGCGTCTGTTATTATTAAACATGTACTGTTCCTTATCTCTTTACTGTCTGTTATTATTAAACATGTACTGTTCCTTATCTCTTAACTGTCTGTTATTATTAAACATATACTGTTCCTTATCTCTTTACTGTCTGTTATTATTAAACATGTACTGTTCATTTTCTCTTTACTGTCTGTTATTATTAAACATGTACTGTTCTTTATCTCTTTACTGTCTGTTATTATTAAACATGTACTGTTCATTATCTCTTTAGTGTCTGTTATTATTAAACATGTACTGTTCCTTATCTCTTTACTGTCTGTTATTATTAAACATGTACTGTTCCTTATCTCTTTACTGTCTGTTATTATTAAACATGTACTGTTCCTTATCTCTTAACTGTCTGTTATTATTAAACATGTACTGTTCCTTATCTCTTTACTGTCTGATATTATTAAACATGTGCTGTTCCTTATCTCTTTACTGTCTGTTATTATTCAACATGTACTGTTCCTTATCTCTTTACTGTCTGTTATTATTAAAAATGTACTGTTCCTTATCTCTTTAGCGTCTGTTATTATTAAACGTGTACTGTTCCTTGTCTCTTTACTGTCTGTTCTTATTAAACATGTACTGTTCCTTATCTCTTTACTGTCTGTTATTATTAAACATGTATTAAACATGTACTGTTCCTTATCTCTTTACTGTCTGTTATTATTAAACATGTACTGTTCCTTATCTCTTTACTGTCTGTTATTATTAAACATGTATTAAACATGTACTGTTCCTTATCTCTTAACTGTCTGTTATTATTAAACATGTACTGTTCCTTATCTCTTTACTGTCTGATATTATTAAACATGTACTGTTCCTTATCTCTTTACTGTCTGTTATTATTAAACATGTACTGTTCCTTATCTCTTTACTGTCTGTTATTATTAAAAATGTACTGTTCCTTATCTCTTTAGCGTCTGTTATTATTAAACGTGTACTGTTCCTTGTCTCTTTACTGTCTGTTATTATTAAACATGTACTGTTCCTTATCTCTTTACTGTCTGTTATTATTAAACATGTATTAAACATGTACTGTTCCTTATCTCTTTACTGTCTGTTATTATTAAACATATACTGTTCCTTATCTCTTTACTGTCTGTTATTATTAAACATGTATTAAACATGTACTGTTCCTTATCTCTATACTGTCTGTTATTATTAAACATGTACTGTTCCTTGTATCTTTACTGTCTGTTATTATTAAACATGTACTGTTCCTTATCTCTTTACTGTCTGTTATTATTAAACATGCACGGTTCCTTATCTCTTTAGCGTCTGTTATTATTAAACATGTACTGTTCCTTATCTCTTTACTGTCTGTTATTATTAAACATGTACTGTTCCTTATCTCTTAACTGTCTGTTATTATTAAACATGTACTGTTCCTTATCTCTTTACTGTCTGTTATTATTAAACATGTATTAAACATGTACTGTTCCTTATCTCTTTACTGTCTGTTATTATTAAACATGCACGGTTCCTTATCTCTTTAGCGTCTGTTATTATTAAACATGTACTGTTCCTTATCTCTTTACTGTCTGTTATTATTAAACATGTACTGTTCCTTATCTCTTTACTGTCTGTTAATATTAAACATGTACTGTTCCTTATCTCTTTACTGTCTGTTATTATTAAACATGTACTGTTCCTTATCTCTTAACTGTCTGTTATTATTAAACATGTACTGTTCCTTATCTCTTTACTGTCTGTTATTATTAAACATGTACTGTTCCTTATCTCTTTACTGTCTGTTATTATTAAACATGTACTGTTCCTTATCTCTTTACTGTCTGTTATTATTAAACATGCACGGTTCCTTATCTCTTTACTGTCTGATATTATTAAACATGTACTGTTCCTTATCTCTTTACTGTCTGTTATTATTAAACATGTACTGTTCCTTATCTCTTTACTGTCTGTTATTATTAAAAATGTACTGTTCCTTATCTCTTTAGCGTCTGTTATTATTAAACGTGTACTGTTCCTTGTCTCCTTACTGTCTGTTATTATTAAACATGTACAGTTCCTTATCTCTTTACTGTCTGTTATTATTAAACATGTATTAAACATGTACTGTTCCTTATCTCTTTACTGTCTGTTATTATTGAACATGCACGGTTCCGTATCTCTTTAGCGTCTGTTATTATTAAACATGTACTGTTCCTTGTATCTTTACTGTCTGTTATTATTAAACATGTACTGTTCCTTATCTCTTTACTGTCTGTTATTATTAAACATGTACTGTTCCTTATCTCATAACTGTCTGTTATTATTAAACATGTACTGTTCTTTATCTCTTTACTGTCTGTTATTATTAAACATGCACGGTTCCTTATCTCTTTAAAGTATGTTATTATTAAACATGTACTGTTCCTTATCTCTTTACTGTCTGTTATTATTAAACATGCACGGTTCCTAATCTCTTTACTGTCTGTTATTATTAAACATGTACTGTTCATTATCTCTTTAGTGTCTGTTATTATAAAAAATATATTAAACATGTACTGTTCCTTATCTCTTTACTGTCTGTTATTATTAAACATGCACGGATCCTTATCTCTTTACTGTCTGTTATTATAAAACATGTACTGTTCCTTATCTCTTTAGTGTCTGTTATTATTTAAAATGTATTAAACATGTACTGTTCCTTATCTCTTTACTGTCTGTTATTATTAAACATGCACGGTTCGTTATCTCTTTAGCGTCTGTTATTATTAAACATGTACTGTTCCTTATCTCTTTACTGTCTGTTATTATAAAAAATGTACTGTTCCTTATCTCTTTACTGTCTGTTATTATTAAACATGTACTGTTCCTTATCTCTTTACTGTCTGTTATTATTAAACATGTACTGTTCCTTATCTCTTTACTGTCTGTTATTATTAAACATGTACTGTTCCTTATCTCTTAACTGTCTGTTATTATTAAACATGTACTGTTCATTTTCTCTTTACTGTCTGTTATTATTAAACATGTACTGTTCATTATCTCTTTAGCGTCTGTTATTATTAAACATGTACTGTTCCTTATCTCTTTACTGTCTGTTATTATTAAACATGTACTGTTCCTTATCTCTTTACTGTCTGTTATTATTAAACATGTACTGTTCCTTATCTCTTTACTGTCTGTTATTATTAAACATGTATTAAACATGTACTGTTCCTTATCTCTTTACTGTCTGTTATTATTAAACATGTACTGTTCCTTATCTCTTTACTGTCTGTTATTATTAAACATGTACTGTTTATTATCCCTTTACTGTCTGTTATTATTAAACATGTACTGTTCCTTATCTCTTTACTGTCTGTTATTATTAAACATGTACTGTTCCTTATCTCTTTACTGTCTGTTATTATTAAAAATGTACTGTTCCTTATCTCTATACTGTCTGTTATTATTAAGCATGTACTGTTCCTTATCTCTTTACTGTCTGTTATTATTAAACATGTATTAAACATGTACTGTTCCTTATCTCTTTACTGTCTGTTATTATTAAACATGCACGGTTCCTTATCTCTTGAGTGTCTGTTATTATTAAAAATTTACTGTTCCTTATCTCTTTAGCGTCTGTTATTATTAAACATGTACTGTTCCTTATCTCTTTACTGTCTGTTATTATTAAACATGTACTGTTCCTTATCTCTTAACTGTCTGTTATTATTAAACATATACTGTTCCTTATCTCTTTACTGTCTGTTATTATTAAACATGTACTGTTCATTTTCTCTTTACTGTCTGTTATTATTAAACATGTACTGTTCTTTATCTCTTTACTGTCTGTTATTATTAAACATGTACTGTTCATTATCTCTTTAGTGTCTGTTATTATTAAACATGTACTGTTCCTTATCTCTTTACTGTCTGTTATTATTAAACATGTACTGTTCCTTATCTCTTTACTGTCTGTTATTATTAAACATGTACTGTTCCTTATCTCTTAACTGTCTGTTATTATTAAACATGTACTGTTCCTTATCTCTTTACTGTCTGATATTATTAAACATGTGCTGTTCCTTATCTCTTTACTGTCTGTTATTATTCAACATGTACTGTTCCTTATCTCTTTACTGTCTGTTATTATTAAAAATGTACTGTTCCTTATCTCTTTAGCGTCTGTTATTATTAAACGTGTACTGTTCCTTGTCTCTTTACTGTCTGTTCTTATTAAACATGTACTGTTCCTTATCTCTTTACTGTCTGTTATTATTAAACATGTATTAAACATGTACTGTTCCTTATCTCTTTACTGTCTGTTATTATTAAACATGTACTGTTCCTTATCTCTTTACTGTCTGTTATTATTAAACATGTATTAAACATGTACTGTTCCTTATCTCTTAACTGTCTGTTATTATTAAACATGTACTGTTCCTTATCTCTTTACTGTCTGATATTATTAAACATGTACTGTTCCTTATCTCTTTACTGTCTGTTATTATTAAACATGTACTGTTCCTTATCTCTTTACTGTCTGTTATTATTAAAAATGTACTGTTCCTTATCTCTTTAGCGTCTGTTATTATTAAACGTGTACTGTTCCTTGTCTCTTTACTGTCTGTTATTATTAAACATGTACTGTTCCTTATCTCTTTACTGTCTGTTATTATTAAACATGTATTAAACATGTACTGTTCCTTATCTCTTTACTGTCTGTTATTATTAAACATATACTGTTCCTTATCTCTTTACTGTCTGTTATTATTAAACATGTATTAAACATGTACTGTTCCTTATCTCTATACTGTCTGTTATTATTAAACATGTACTGTTCCTTGTATCTTTACTGTCTGTTATTATTAAACATGTACTGTTCCTTATCTCTTTACTGTCTGTTATTATTAAACATGCACGGTTCCTTATCTGTTTAAAGTATGTTATTATTAAACATGTACTGTTCCTTATCTCTTTACTGTCTGTTATTATTAAACATGTACTGTTCCTAATCTCTTTACTGTCTGTTATTATTAAACATGTACTGTTCATTATCTCTTTAGTGTCTGTTATTATAAAAAATATATTAAACATGTACTGTTCCTTATCTCTTTACTGTCTGTTATTATTAAACATGCACGGATCCTTATCTCTTTACTGTCTGTTATTATTAAACATATACTGTTCCTTATCTCTTTAGTGTCTGTTATTATTAAAAATGTATTAAACATGTACTGTTCCTTATCTCTTTACTGTCTGTTATTATTAAACATGCACGGTTCGTTATCTCTTTAGCGTCTGTTATTATTAAACATGTACTGTTCCTTATCTCTTTACTGTCTGTTATTATAAAAAATGTACTGTTCCTTATCTCTTTACTGTCTGTTATTATTAAACATGTACTGTTCCTTATCTCTTTACTGTCTGTTATTATTAAACATGTACTGTTCCTTATCTCTTTACTGTCTTTTTTTATTAAACATGTACTGTTCCTTATCTCTTAACTGTCTGTTATTATTAAACATGTACTGTTCATTTTCTCTTTACTGTCTGTTATTATTAAACATGTACTGTTCTTTATCTCTTTACTGTCTGTTATTATTAAACATGTACTGTTAATTATCTCTTTAGCGTCTGTTATTATTAAACATGTACTGTTCCTTATCTCTTTACTGTCTGTTATTATTAAACATGTACTGTTCCTTATCTCTTTACTGTCTGTTATTATTAAACATGTACTGTTCCTTATCTCTTTACTGTCTGTTATTATTAAACATGTATTAAACATGTACTGTTCCTTATCTCTTTACTGTCTGTTATTATTAAACATGCACGGTTCCTTATCTCTTGAGTGTCTGTTATTATTAAACATGTACTGTTCCTTATCTCTTTACTGTCTGTTATTATTAAACATGTACTGTTTATTATCCCTTTACTGTCTGTTATTATTAAACATGTACTGTTCCTTATCTCTTTACTGTCTGTTATTATTAAAAATTTACTGTTCCTTATCTCTTTAGCGTCTGTTATTATTAAACGTGTACTGTTCCTTGTCTCTTTACTGTCTGTTATTATTAAACATGTACTGTTCCTTATCTCTTTACTGTCTGTTATTATTAAACATGTATTAAACATGTACTGTTCCTTATCTCTTTACTGTCTGTTATTATTGAACATGCACGGTTCCTTATCTCTTTAGCGTCTGTTATTATTAAACATGTACTGTTCCTTGTCTCTTTACTGTCTGTTATTATTAAACATGTACTGTTCCTTATCTCTTTACTGTCTGTTATTATTAAACATGTACTGTTCCTTATCTCTTTACTGTCTGTTATTATGAAACATGTACTGTTCCTTATCTCTTAACTGTCTGTTATCATTAAACATGTATTGTTCCTTATCTCTTAACTGTCTGTTATTATTAAACATATACTGTTCCTTATCTCTTTACTCTCTGTTATTATTAAACATGTACTGTTCATTTTCTCTTTACTGTCTGTTATTATTAAACATGTACTGTTCTTTATCTCTTTACTGTCTGTTATTATTAAACATGTACTGTTCCTTATCTCTTTACTGTCTGTTATTATTAAACATGTACTGTTCCTTATCTCTTTACTGTCTGTTATTATTAAACATGTACTGTTCCTTATCTCTTTACTGTCTGTTATTATTAAACATGTATTAAACATGTACTGTTCCTTATCTCTTTACTGTCTGTTATTATTAAACATGCACGGTTCCTTATCTCTTGAGTGTCTGTTATTATTAAACATGTACTGTTCCTTATCTCTTTACTGTCTGTTATTATTAAACATGTACTGTTTATTATCTCTTTACTGTCTGTTATTATTAAACATGTACTGTTCCTTATCTCTTTACTGTCTGTTATTATTTAAAATGTACTGTTCCTTATCTCTTTAGCGTCTGTTATTATTAAACGTGTACTGTTCCTTGTCTCTTTACTGTCTGTTATTATTAAACATGTACTGTTCCTTATCTCTTTACTGTCTGTTATTATTAAACATGTATTAAACATGTACTGTTCCTTATCTCTTTACTGTCTGTTATTATTAAACATGCACGGTTCCTTATCTCTTTAGCGTCTGTTATTATTAAACATGTACTGTTCCTTATCTCTTTACTGTCTGTTATTATTAAACATGTACTGTTCCTTATCTCTTTACTGTCTGTTATTATTAAACATGTACTGTTCCTTACCTCTTTACTGTCTGTTATTATTAAACATGTACTGTTCCTTATCTCTTAACTGTCTGTTATTATTAAACATGTACTGTTCCTTATCTCTTTACTGTCTGTTATTATTAAACATGTACTGTTCCTTATCTCTTTACTGTCTGTTATTATTAAACATGTACTGTTCCTTATCTCGTTACTGTCTGTTATTATTAAACATGTACTGTTCCCTATCTCTTTACTGTCTGTTATTATTAAACATGTACTGTTCCTTATCTCTTTACTGTCTGTTATTATTAAACATGTACTGTTCCTTATCTCTTTACTGTCTGTTATTATTAAACATGTATTAAACATGTACTGTTCCTTATCTCTTTACTGTCTGTTATTATTAAACATGCACGGTTCCTTATCTCTTGAGTGTCTGTTATTATTAAACATGTACTGTTCCTTATCTCTTTACTGTCTGTTATTATTAAACATGTACTGTTTATTATCTCTTTACTGTCTGTTATTATTAAACATGTACTGTTCCTTATCTCTTTACTGTCTGTTATTATTTAAAATGTACTGTTCCTTATCTCTTTAGCGTCTGTTATTATTAAACGTGTACTGTTCCTTGTCTCTTTACTGTCTGTTATTATTAAACATGTACTGTTCCTTATCTCTTTACTGTCTGTTATTATTAAACATGTATTAAACATGTACTGTTCCTTATCTCTTTACTGTCTGTTATTATTAAACATGCACAGTTCCTTATCTCTTTAGCGTCTGTTATTATTAAACATGTACTGTTCCTTATCTCTTTACTGTCTGTTATTATTAAACATGTACTGTTCCTTATCTCTTTACTGTCTGTTATTATTAAACATGTACTGTTCCTTACCTCTTTACTGTCTGTTATTATTAAACATGTACTGTTCCTTATCTCTTAACTGTCTGTTATTATTAAACATGTACTGTTCCTTATCTCTTTACTGTCTGTTATTATTAAACATGTACTGTTCCTTATCTCTTTACTGTCTGTTATTATTAAACATGTACTGTTCCTTATCTCGTTACTGTCTGTTATTATTAAACATGTACTGTTCCCTATCTCTTTACTGTCTGTTATTATTAAACATGTACTGTTCCTTATCTCTTTACTGTCTGTTATTATTAAACATGTACTGTTCCTTATCTCTTTACTGTCTGTTATTATTAAACATGTATTAAACATGTACTGTTCCTTATCTCTTTACTGTCTGTTATTATTAAACATGCACGGTTCCTTATCTCTTTAGCGTCTGTTATTATTAAACATGTACTGTTCCTTATCTCTTTACTGTCTGTTATTATTAAACATGTACTGTTCCTTATCTCTTTACTGTCTGTTATTATTAAACATGTACTGTTCCTTATCTCTTTACTGTCTGTTATTATTAATCATGTACTGTTCCTTATCTCTTAACTGTCTGTTATTATTAAACGTACTGTTCCTTATCTCTTAACTGTCTGTTATTATTAAACATGTACTGTTCCTTATCTCTTTACTGTCTGATATTATTAAACATGTACTGTTCCTTATCTCTTTACTGTCTGTTATTATTAAACATGTACTGTTCCTTATCTCTTTACTGTCTGTTATTATTAAACATGCACGGTTCCTTATCTCTTGAGTGTCTGTTATTATTAAACATGTACTGTTCCTTATCTCTTTACTGTCTGTTATTATTAAACATGTACTGTTCCTTATCTCTTAACTGTCTGTTATTATTAAACATGTACTGTTCCTTATCTCTTTACTGTCTGATATTATTAAACATGTACTGTTCTTTATCTCTTTACTGTCTGTTATTATTAAACATGCACGGTTCCTTATCTCTTTAAAGTCTGTTATTATTAAACATGTACTGTTCCTTATCTCTTTACTGTCTGTTAATATTAAACATGTACTGTTCCTTATCTCTTTACTGTCTGTTATTATTAAACATGTACTGTTCATTATCTCTTTAGTGTCTGTTATTATTAAAAATGTATTAAACATGTACTGTTCCTTATCTCTTTACTGTCTGTTATTATTAAACATGCACGGTTCCTTATCTCTTTACTGTCTGTTATTATTAAACATGTACTGTTCCTTATCGCTTTAGTGTCTGTTATTATTAAAAATGTATTAAACATGTACTGTTCCTTATCTCTTTACTGTCTGTTATTATTAAACATGCACGGTTCGTTATCTCTTTAGCGTCTGTTATTATTAAACATGTACTGTTCCTTATCTCTTTACTGTCTGTTATTATTAAAAATGTAATGTTCCTTATCTCTTTACTGTCTGTTATTATTAAACATGTACTGTTCCTTATCTCTTTACTGTCTGTTATTATTAAACATGTACTGTTCCTTATCTCTTAACTGTCTGTTATTATTAAAAATGTACTGTTCCTTATCTCTTAACTGTCTGTTATTATTAAACATGTACTGTTCCTTATCTCTTTACTTTCTGTTATTATTAAACATGTACTTTTCCTTATCTCTTTACTGTCTGTTATTATTAAACATGCACGGTTCCTTATCTCTTTAGCGTCTGTTATTATTAAACATGTACTGTTCCTTATCTCTTTACTGTCTGTTATTATTAAACATGTACTGTTCCTTATCTCTTAACTGTCTGTTATTATTAAACATGTACTGTTCCTTATCTCTTTACTGTCTGTTATTATTAAACATGTATTAAACATGTACTGTTCCTTATCTCTTTACTGTCTGTTATTATTAAACATGCACGGTTCCTTATCTCTTTAGCGTCTGTTATTATTAAACATGTACTGTTCCTTATCTCTTTACTGTCTGTTATTATTAAACATGTACTGTTCCTTATCTCTTTACTGTCTGTTATTATTAAACATGTACTGTTCCTTATCTCTTTACTGTCTGTTATTATTAATCATGTACTGTTCCTTATCTCTTAACTGTCTGTTATTATTAAACGTACTGTTCCTTATCTCTTAACTGTCTGTTATTATTAAACATGTACTGTTCCTTATCTCTTTACTGTCTGATATTATTAAACATGTACTGTTCCTTATCTCTTTACTGTC
The DNA here is from genome assembly GCF_964263955.1 of Coregonus lavaretus. Taxonomy (NCBI): domain Eukaryota; kingdom Metazoa; phylum Chordata; class Actinopteri; order Salmoniformes; family Salmonidae; genus Coregonus; species Coregonus lavaretus. The sequence goes on along the minus strand of NW_028159743.1, from coordinate 3,283 downwards.
TGTTATTATTAAACATGTACTGTTCCTTATCTCTTTACTGTCTGTTATTATTAAAAATGTACTGTTCCTTATCTCTTTAGCGTCTGTTATTATTAAACGTGTACTGTTCCTTGTCTCTTTACTGTCTGTTATTATTAAACATGTACTGTTCCTTATCTCTTTACTGTCTGTTATTATTAAACATGTACTGTTCCTCATCTTGCCCATTGTTTACCACTACCCAGTTGTCTCAGATCTGTTCCTCATCTCGCCCATTGTTTACCACTACCCAGTTGTCTCAGATCTGTTCCTCATCTCGCCCATTGTTTACCACTACCCAGTTGTCTCAGATCTGTTCCTCATCTCGCCCATTGTTTACCACTACCCAGTTGTCTCAGATCTGTTCCTCATCTCGCCCATTGTTTACCACTACCCAGTTGTCTCAGATCTGTTCCTCATCTCGCCCATTGTTTACCACTACCCAGTTGTCTCAGATCTGTTCCTCATCTCGCCCATTGTTTACCCCTACCCAGTTGTCTCAGATCTGTGAAAGAGGAGGTAACGAGGGCAGAGGGGATGGAATATAGTCAATCTACGGTTGCTTCCTAAATAGCACCCTATTCCCTATATAGTGCACTTCATCTGACCAGAGCCTTATGGGCCCTGATCAAAAATAGTGCACTGTAAAAGGAATAGGGTGTCATTTGGGACACAGTCCAGAACTAGAGCTCACCCATTCCAGGACACTGGAGTGGGCGGGTGGGGGGAGATATCTCGTTCATAAAGAGAGAGAGCAAACAACTAAAAACAACAAGGAGAAACGGAACAGATTATTTATGAAATGCTAAAAGCCCCTGCTCTATTCTAGCTGCTTTGTTTGTGATGCTAATCACATGCACAGACTGGGTGGGGGTGGGCTCTCTGCCACCCAAGCTAGATCCTGAGCCTAAACAATTGCATAAAGGGAAGGGTTTTCTCTTATAATGAAATACTTTGCTTGTTTCTTAGCAACCCCAAAAAAACAGATTCAGATAGTATACATATATGTGCCTGTTGCCTGGCGACTGACTGACATTACATCTGTTGCCTGTCGACTGACTGACATTACATCTGTTGCCTGTCGACTGACTGACTTTACATCTGTTGCCTGTCGACTGACTGACATTACATCTGTTGCCTGTCGACTGACTGACATTACATCTGTTACCTGTTGACTGACTGACATTACATCTGTTACCTGGTGACTGACAGACATTACATCTGTTGCCTGTCGACTGACTGACATTACATCTGTTGCCTGGTAACTGACAGACATTACATCTGTTGCCTGTCGACTGACTGACATACATCTGTTGCCTGGCGACTGACTGACATTACATTTGTTTCCTGGCAACTGTTTGACATTACATCTTTGTGTGTGGGTGCGTGATTATTGGGGGGGGGGGGTTGAGGAAGAGAGAAATGACAGGAGCGAGTGAGTGAGAGAAATGCAAAAGAGGAGAGAGCAGAAGGGAGGGAGAGATGGATGGCACGCGGTTCGTTCCTTTGGTTCGACGTGGTTCAGAGAAGTCGCAGGCTTACTCATTATTACGTAGTGTTTCAGTCTCTCTTTAACCAACTCCTAGCTAGTGTTGGCTCATACTGTAGTAGTCATCTATACTGGTTCAGTTATCTTAGTGTTGGCTCATACTGTAGTAGTCATCTATACTGGTTCAGTTATCTTAGTGTTGGCTCATACTGTAGTAGTCATCTATACTGGTTCAGTTATCTTAGTGTTGGCTCATACAGTAGTAGTCATCTATACTGGTTCAGTTATCTTAGTGTTGGCTCATACTGTAGTAGTCATCTATACTGGTTCAGTTATCTTAGTGTTGGCTCATACTGTAGTAGTAATCTATACTGGTTCAGTTCTCTTAGTGTTGGCTCATACAGTAGTAGTCATCTATACTGGTTCAGTTCTCTTAGTGTTGGCTCATACTGTAGTAGTCATCTATACTGGTTCAGTTCTCTTAGTGTTGGCTCATACTGTAGTAGTCATCTATACTGGTTCAGTTCTCTTAGTGTTGGCTCATACTGTAGTAGTCATCTATACTGGTTCAGTTCTCTTAGTGTTGGCTCATACTGTAGTAGTCATCTATACTGGTTCAGTTCTCTTAGTGTTGGCTCATACTGTAGTAGTCATCTATACTGGTTCAGTTCTCTTAGTGTTGGCTCATACTGTAGTAGTCAACTATACTGGTTCAGTTCTCTTAGTGTTGGCTCATACTGTAGTAGTCATATATACTGGTTCAGTTCTCTTAGTGTTGGCTCATACTGTAGTAGTCATCTATACTGGTTCAGTTCTCTTAGTGTTGGCTCATACTGTAGTAGTCATCTATACTGGTTCAGTTCTCTTAGTGTTGGCTCATACTGTAGTAGTCATATATACTGGTTCAGTTCTCTTAGTGTTGGCTCATACTGTAGTAGTCATCTATACTGGTTCAGTTCTCTTAGTGTTGGCTCATACTGTAGTAGTCATCTATACTGGTTCAGTTCTCTTAGTGTTGGCTCATACTGTAGTAGTCATCTATACTGGTTCAGTTCTCTTAGTGTTGGCTCATACTGTAGTAGTCATCTATACTGGTTCAGTTCTCTTAGTGTTGGCTCATACTGTAGTAGTCATCTATACTGGTTCAGTTCTCTTAGTGTTGGCTCATACTGTAGTAGTCATCTATACTGGTTCAGTTCTCTTAGTGTTGGCTCATACTGTAGTAGTCATCTATACTGGTTCAGTTCTCTTAGTGTTGGCTCATACTGTAGTAGTCATCTATACTGGTTCAGTTCTCTTAGTGTTGGCTCATACTGTAGTAGTCATCTATACTGGTTCAGTTCTCTTAGTGTTGGCTCATACTGTAGTAGTCATCTATACTGGTTCAGTTCTCTTAGTGTTGGCTCATACTGTAGTAGTCATCTATACTGGTTCAGTTCTCTTAGTGTTGGCTCATACTGTAGTAGTCATCTATACTGGTTCAGTTCTCTTAGTGTTGGCTCATACTGTAGTAGTCATCTATACTGGTTCAGTTCTCTTAGTGTTGGCTCATACTGTAGTAGTCATCTCATCTACTATTGATAGTCAATACATCAAAATGAGATACACTGATGATTATTTTCTTGAATAACTCAGAGAGAGAGACAGAGAGAGAGAGAGAGAGAGAGACAGAGAGAGAGACAGAGAGAGAGACAGAGAGAGAGACAGAGAGAGACAGGGAGAGAGACAGAGAGAGAGAGAGAGAGAGAGAGAGAGAGAGAGAGAGAGAGAGAGAGA
>NW_028159744.1:72500-144029 GCF_964263955.1 Coregonus lavaretus | reverse complement strand
GTCACACGATGATATGTGGTGTGGTCCTCCCACTACGACTCAGGAAACCATGCAGTTTATTAAGCTACAGATGAAATAAGTTATGCTGAACTTCACAGGGTGGTGAAAGTTCACAGTGAAGAGCTTGATGCTCCTTTCCAATAAATATCGAGGGTCTTTTTGTCCATAATAATGTCATCATGTAGGTAGCCTGTCCAGAGTGGGCACGTTCGCTATATAATGCCCCCAAAACATCTGACAAAACCATCGGTAGAGTTGAAAATGTGATGGAAACCCATTTAACAGAACGTTTTTAACCGCTACATGGGAATTTAACTGCAAAATATATTAGTATTTTCTAAAATATATATTTGTATGTGCATTACGTCATCACGCACAGCCATTTATCTTCAACACGTCAATTTGATGGAAACATCTCTGCTGGTAAAATGACCATGTTTTTATGAAGATTTTACAATGTTCACATGAAAATCTGACGCCAGTCGAATGGAAACAGATTTTCATGCGAATATTCACAAATCTGCATAAAAACAAAATCCCAATAGAATTGAATGGTAAATTACATATCGAGTCATTTTGGAGTCACTTGTATTGTAAATAAGAACATAATATGTTTAAGTGACTCCAAAATGACACCATACATTATTTACCATTCAATTCTATTGCGACCAAGCTTTAACTTCCTGACTGATGTCTTGAGATGTTGCTTCAATACATATACATAATTTTCTTTCCTCGTGATGCCAATTATTTTGTGAAGCGCACGAGTCCCTCCTGCAGCAAAGCACCCCCACAGCATGATGCTGCCGCCCCTGTGCTTCACGGTTGGGATGGTGTTCTTCGGCTTGCAAGCGACCCCCTTTTTCCTCCAAACATAACGATGGTCATTATGGCCAAACAGTTCTATTTTTGTTTCATCAGACCAGAGGAAATTTCTCCAAAATGTATGATCTTTATCCCCATGTGCAGTTGCAAACCGTAGTCTGGCTTTTTGGAGCAGTGGCTTCTTCCTTGCTGAGCGGCCTTTCAGGTTATGTCGATATAGGACTCATTTTACTGTGGATATAGATACTTTTGTACCTGTTTCCTCCAGCATCTTCACAAGGTCATTTGCTGTTGTTCTGGGATTGATTTGCACTTTTTGCACCAAAGTACGTTCATCTCTCTCTCATCTCCTTCCTGAGCGGTATGACGGCTGCGTGGTCCCATGGTGTTTATACTTGCGTACTATTTGTACAGATGAACGTGGTACATTCAGGCGTTTGGAAATTGCTCCCAAGGATGAACCAGACTTGTGGAGGTCTACAATTGTTTTTCTGAGGTCTTGGCTGATTTCTTTTGATTTTCCCATGATGTCAAGCAAAGAGGCACTGAGTTTGAAGGTAGGCCTTGAAATACATCCACAGGTACACCTCCAATTGACTAAAATGATGTCAATTAGCCTATCAGAAGCTTCTAAAGCCATGACATCATTTTCTGGAATTTCCAAGCTGTTTAAAGGCACACTCATATAAAACATTTAATATCAAATCTAAAATGCTGGAGTATAGAGCCAAATTCAAAGTTTAATAAATTAAAAAACCAAGGGTGGGTCAAAATTATTCCCATAATGTAGAAGTTTCAGTAGATTAGGAACTGCTTCCTATAAAAGCTATGTGTAGTATAATGTAGCTGGACATTGGAAAGTCTGCTTCCTATAAAGCTATGTGGAGTATAATGTAGCTGGACATTGTAAAGTCTGCTTCCTATAAAGCTATGTGGAGTATAATGTAGCTGGACATTGTAAAGTCTGCTTCCTATAAAGCTATGTGGAGTATAATGTAGCTGGACATTGTAAAGTCTGCTTCCTATAAAGCTATGTGTAGTATAATGTAGCTGGACATTGTCAAGTCTGCTTCCTATAAAGCTATGTGGTGTATAATGTAGCTGGACATTGTAAAGTCTGCTTCCTATAAAGCTATGTGGAGTATAATGTAGCTGGACATTGTAAAGTCTGCTTCCTATAAAGCTATGTGTAGTATAATGTAGCTGGACATTGTCAAGTCTGCTTCATATAAAGCTATGTGGAGTATAATGTAGCTGGACATTGTAAAGTCATACATACAATTATATTACTTCTTATTGACATTCAACCTGGGAATGGAAATGTAAGAAATTAATGTACAAACATGTCTAAAATATATCCTGCAACAAAGGACCAGGTGTGAATGTTCTGGGGGGTCTAAGTCTACCCCTAACCAGTTTGAATACACTGTTTGATTTCACCCCCAGACCCCAAAACACACCCCATTCAAAACAGTTTCAACAGCCCCCCACCCGATGCAACTCAATATTAAGAAGGCATACAGTCAGTGTACAGACCAATGCACTACCCCCAGGATCACAACAAGCCCCTCACACCTGGGACCACACACACACAATGTGAATGGAAATATATTATTATATTTTCTATATATTACAATCACAAGAAAGGGTGTTGGTTATTTTAGTTTTCCAAGTAACATTTCTTGGACATGTCCTTACTTTAAAAATAAGCATGTTTGTCTTGTTTGAATCAGCCTAATTCTCTGGTTATAAATAAAATAACCATGATTGGCAGAATGTTTAATTCACATCTCTGGCTATTAATAGATTGTGGAACTATGAAAAATAGGGAATAATGTTCCCAACACACCCACCTCACAGTTCCTACACAGACTCTGAGGCACCATGCAGGTCTGACACCAGAGGAGGCTGGTGGGAGGAGCTATAGGAGGACGGGCTCATTGTAATGGCTGGAATGGAATCAATGGAACGTATCAAACACAAACACATGAAACCACATGTTTGACTGAGTTCCATTTATTCCATTCCAGACGTCACAATGAGCCTGTCCTGCTATAGCTCCTCCCACCAGACTCCACTGCCTGACAACCATTCTATTGTCTTGAGGACTTTACAACCATTTGGTCTGATCAAAGACCAGGACACCCTTTCAAATAGATACATCCTCTCAGCCTTGATGACTAAACTAATCAAAGACTAACACACACACACACACACACACACACCACAGTAATCTGATCATGGTGACTCCACAGTAATAACATTTATAACTCATAAGTCACCAGGTGTGATTTACCTTTGGACAGATGAAACCCTACATCAACTACTGATGACTCTTATGGGAGGAAGTGAGCATTTCACATATTAAGATATAATACAAGGATACTTCCTTTGTGTGTTGTACTTAGTCAATTGAAAATGTGCTTAAAGTTTTGAAAAAACAGCCTTTTTGATGATCTGTTTTGAGTTTTGTATTAAGAGTTGTGAAATTCTACCACATACTTGTGAAAATAGTACAAAAGTGATTATAAAATCTATAATACATGGATACTTCCTTAAATGTACTTATTTTGTGTTATGCAGTTATGTTATTGAAACAGAATAAGTCTAATGAGAGAATAAATAAGTCAAGTCCAACCATTACCTCTCTCCTCTTTCACATCCCTCTATCATCACTCCATGGGTGTGTCCCAATAATCTCTCCTTCCTCCTGAAGTATCATTCCTTCACTACTCCTCTCAAATGTAAAAGCATTGGATTGGTGTTGGCATGGGGTAGAGGGAGTTTACATATACCAGTCATTTCCTTTTAAATCCATGAAGGGAAGTGGACAAGTTCACACTTAGAAAGGAGATAATAGTTCCACACCCCATGTGTCCTGACAGGAATGGAACCATATTGAGGTTGTCTGCTTTCTATACGGTTTGATGTGTGAGTGAGTGAGTGAGTGAGTGAGTGAGTGAGTGAGTGAGTGAGTGAGTGAGTGAGAGAGAGAGAGAGAGAGACAGAGAGAGAGAGAGAGAGAGAGAGAGAGAGAGAGAGAGAGACGGGACATCAGGTAAAGTTCTGGAGATGAGGGAATATGTGTGCAGAAAGAAACCCTCCAGTATGGTTAACCCCAGTTAGGCCCAGTATGGACTATCAATACAAGTGACCATTTAGAATGTGACCCAGTTCAATGGGTCTTAACAGAACTGGGGGATGTCAGCCATGAAGTTGTCTAAACACAACTGGAATATAATTTGTTTGTGATTCATTGTTAATGGACTTTCCATTAGGAACACAGGGGGAAAACCTAACACAACAACACACATAACACACAACCAATAAAAACACAAAGGGGGAGGAAACCACTAAAGTCATTACCATATTGTCATTTTCTAACGACAGGGAGAAAACATGTAAAATCTAGAAGACTACTTTAGATCAGGTCAGAAGAAGCCTAGTGCACTACGTAGGGAACAGGGAGAGATTTGGGACAGAGACAGTAACTCCTGTATGGAAATCTTCATTCTAATGCCAGTGAGCAAATCTCCAATCTCCACCCTATTCCCTATGTAGTGCACTACTTTAGATCTGGTCAGAAGTAGCCTAGTGCACTACGTAGGGAACAGGGTGTCATTTGGGCCAGAGTCAGTAACTCCCCTGGGTATGAATTGTCTCTCTATCTTATCTGTCTTCTATATGATGTTCTCCTCTCCTCCTCTCTTCTCTCCTCTATTCACTCTATTCTATCATCCACACCACATGCCAGCTTCAACACAATCCATTTACAAGTTAAAGACACACCTTGGAATAAATAGCAAAGGAAAACTACTACTAGATGGATTTTTTATTTCCCATCACCATGAATCATATTTAATAACTGAACAGTAGCAGACCTAACTTCATCTGTTCCTGACTCTGGATAGTGGATTAAAAAGACCATCAATCTCCAATGATATTGAAGTACAATTCTGAACATTACTGATATACTGAGTGACAAGTCAAGATATGTGCTGTTTTTATTGTTTGGTTAATAGCACCACCTGCTGGACATGTTTAATATTGCTTGACTGAGCAGTATGGGAGAATAAAATATGCCAAATTTAGGGCCGGTTTCCCGGACGTCTCCATTAAACATGCTTTTTAGTGTAGGACTAGGCTTCATCTGTGTCCGGGAAACCGGCCCATATAGTTCAATTAGCAAGTAAGTAACACTACCTGTTCCATGATACTGAGGAAAATGACATTGAGACAGAGAACCAATTGAGAAAACATTTCAATGGTTCTGAATGACAACCAACATACATTAACAGCATACATCATGATTAATGTAAATGTAGCCAATTAAAACATTGCATTTGATAAAAAATACGTTATTACGTTTTAATTACACTCTGAAGATTAAATCAGTCAGACAAAAATAATTCTACAGAAAAACAGAGTATTATATCTGGGGACCATCACCACCAGCTATAGACTACACCAGCATGACTAGTATCTATGTGGACCCTACTACAGTTTAACCAGCTCAGCTATAGACTACACCAACATGACTAGTATCTATGTGGACCCTACTACAGTTTAACCAGCTCAGCTATAGACTACACCAGCATGACTAGTATCCATGTGGACCCTACTACAGTTTAACCAGCTCAGCTATAGACTACACCAGCATGATTAGTATCTATGTGGACCCTACTACAGTTTAACCAGCTCAGCTATAGACTACACCAGCATGACTAGTATCTATGTGGACCCTACTACAGTTTAACCAGCTCAGCTATAGACTACACCAGCATGACTAGTATCTATGTGGACCCTACTACAGTTTAACCAGCTCAGCTATAGACTACACCAGCATGACTAGTATCTATGTGGACCCTACTACAGTTTAACCAGCTCAGCTATAGACTACACCAGCATGACTAGTATCTATGTGGACCCTACTACAGTTTAACCAGCTCAGCTATAGACTACACCAGCATGACTAGTATCTATGTGGACCCTACTACAGTTTAACCAGCTCAGCAGTACCATAGAGATAAAACCCAGGATAGAGGGGCTGAGTGAATGTGGTCTGGACTGTGTGGAGGAGGGTCATTGTGTCAGAGACACTGTAGAAGGACAGAGTACCTGCCTTGTGATCCAGGTACACTCCTACTCTGGAGGACTGAGGGCCTGATACTTTAGTCTCAACATTATTGTGTCTGAACCAATAATCACCACTAGAGCACTCTAAACTCCAGGACTTGTTATTGTCTCCAAATCCACCATCTGTCTCTGTTCTGCTGATGTCTTTATATGAGACTGCTGTATAAACCCACCACCCACTCCACTCCACCTCCCAGTAACAGCGTCCAGACAGACCCTCTCTACACAGAACCTGCCAGTAGTTGGTGAATCTGTCTGGATGAACAGGATATGGTTGGACTTGGTCTGTATCGGTCACCTTTCTGTTCCCTTCAGACAGAGAGAGGTGTGTGTGTGCTGTGTTTGGGTCCAGTGTGAGCTGACAGGAATCTGGGAGAAGAGCAGAGCAGAGACCAATGAGGGGAGTTAGAACAATAAGTGAAGTCAGATACTGTATCTACCCTGTCTTTGATTAGAGCACAGCAGAGATCAAATCAGAGAAATATGTGCAGTCAGATAGATACCCAGTCTTTGATTAGATCTACTATTGCTATATATTTCTAGAGGGATTGTTAGGAGTGTCAGTAAAAAGAGACTGTTAGTTACTTCAGAATAAAGAGACTCACATTGTAAGAACTGTTCTCTGGTCTTGGGCTCTGGAGGCAGTACAACATCCACTATATTCACTACAGACACACAAACACATTCACAGAGAGAGGGAATGTTATCATCATACCTATATTCCACATGTATATGACTAGTAGGGACCTTTCAATGGTCTAAAGTTGATGTTCTTATTATTTTCAACACACCTGTAGTGGAGATCTTGGTCCATTCTCCTTTAAGGACATCTTCTAGTTTCTCTCTCAGTTCAGACACAGTCTTACTCACATCTCCAAAGTACTGAAGAGGACGGACAACGATGCTGGGTAAGTCTGAAGATACACTGGTACCGGAGAGAGACTGATAACTCTGGAGAGAGAGAGAGAGATAGATAGAGAGAGAGAGAGAGAGAGAGAGAGAGAGAGAGAGAGAGAGAGGGAGAAAGAGAGAGAGAGAGAGAGAGAGAAAGTGAGAGGGAGCAGAACCAAATGATTGAGAGTTTTAATTTCATATCACATGTATCAAGGCAGTTGAGTTACCTGGAGGAAATGGATGTGATCCTCTGTGTGTGAGAGCTGCTCCAGCTCAGTGCTTCTCTTCCTCAGCTCAGCTATCTCCTGCTCCAGTTGCTCCAGGAGTCCTTCAGCTTGACTCACTTGAGCCTTCTCTTGGGCTCTGATCAGCTCCTTCACCTCAGAGCGCCTTCTCTCAATGGAGCGCATCAGCTCGGTAAAGATCTTATCACTGTCCTCCACTGCTGCCTGTGCAGAGCGCTGTTAAGAGAGAGAGAGAGAGACTTGTCTTACTTTAATGAGCCATCCTCATTACACTAACACCCCCACCCCCACACCTAAAAGCACATTGCGTGCCACCAAAACCTCTACACAATCACATTATCCAGTACCCAACACCACAGTACAATACACCAACCAGCACCACATTCCAACCGTCCATCCAACCCCTCCTCTCCAGCCGTACAGACAGCCCCCCTGAGCCCCCATACCTCCTGAAACATCTCCACACTGTTGATCATTTTGTACAACTCAAACTCAACCCTAAGGCGTCAACAGTAATGGCATTACCCTGGCAACACAGAAAAAACATGATGAACAGTCTGTCATTGCAGAAAACGGACACCCCTCCCCAACTCCCAGGTCAACCCGAGCCAACCAGCTATTGGTGTCCAGGGCTCCATGTAATACCATCCACTGGACGACCCCTGACCTTTCCAGCACTGGGAGCTTATAGAGCCCCTCCACCTATACCCTGCCATGCTCTCAGCCCCCACAACCCCCTGCCACTGATGCCCCTTCACTCCCGCTAAGCTCCTGATGTGTCTAACCTTGACACTGAGGGAGTCAGAACGCTGCGACCCTGACCACAAAATGTTTACTAACTTGCGCTGCAGGTCCACAAGCAGACCACCGGGGGCGTTGAGAATGGCCAATTTAAGCCATAGAGAGGATGCCACCAAGTTGTTGATGATCAGCACCCTCCCTCTGTATGCCACTTGGGAGATGAGCCACCTCCACTTCGTCAGCCTCGACACCACCGCTTGTGACACTCCTTCCCAGTTCTTCCTATCCCAACCCTCCGAGCCCAGATACACCCCAAGCATCTTGAGCCACTCACAGCCCCACTGCAACCCCCCTGGAAGCTGCGGAGGTGCCCTGTCCCTCCATGCCCAACATAACAGAGCCTCACTCTTGCCCCAGTTTACCTAAGCAGAAGACGCCCCCTCGTACACCCTCAAACTATTCTCCAGGGCCTGTAGGTTCTGCTCATCCCTAACCAACACAGACGTCATCAGCGTATGCTGACACAGCTATGCCTGTCCCCAACCCTATGCCTGGCTCCCACACTCCCTGTATCCTCCTGCGTAGCAGGCCCAGAAAGGGCTCAATAACAAGAGTGTATAGCTGCCCTGACAGAGGGCATCCCTGGTGAATGCCCCTCCCTACCCAGACTGGCCTACTGAGCCCTCCCCACACCTTGACCATACATGAAGCCCCAGCATACGACCGCGACATTACGTGGTCCTCTGTAGCTCAGCTGGTAGAGCACGGCGCTTGTAACGCCAGGGTAGTGGGTTCAATCCCCGGGACCACCCATACACAAAAATATATGCACGCATGACTGTAAGTCGCTTTGGATAAAAGCGTCTGCTAAATGACATTATTATTATTATTATTATTATTATTATTATTATCCTGTTCTCAGGTTCTGCTCACAGACCATTTTTACATGTGGGTGGTCCCGGGGATCGAACCCACTACCCTGGCATTACAAGCGCCATGCTCTACCAATTGAGCTACAGAGGACCACAGAGTTCTGCCCTTTATAAATCAGAGTACAACTCGACAGACTCATCTCCCCACAACAGAAGTTACCCACCCATCAGGCTCCCTCATCTCCCCACAACAGAAGTTACCCACCCATCAGGCTCCCTCATCTCCCCCACAACAGAAGTTACCCACCCATCAGGCTCCCTCATCTCCCCACAACAGAAGTTACCCACCCATCAGGCTCCCTCCTCTCCCCCACAACAGAAGTTACTCCCCCTTCTGCTGTCCCCACCTCTCCCAAAAGCCTTGGAAGTTTGAGCAAAAAGTGACATCTTGGAAGAGCTTGACATGGAATTTCCAATAGGACACCTTTTTTTTTTTTTTTTTTTTAGTCATTTAGCAGACGCTCTTATCCAGAGCGACTTACAGTTAGTGAATACATATATATATATATATATATATATTTTTTATACTGGCCCCCCGTGGGAAGCGAACCCACAACCCTGGCGTTGCAAACGCCATGCTCTATCAACTGAGCTACATCCCTGCCGGCCATTCCCTCCCCTACCCTGGACGACGCTGGGCCAATTGTGCGCCGCCCATGAGTCTCCCGGTCACGGCCGGCTGCGACAGAGCCTGGATTCGAACCAGGATCTAGTGGCACAGTTAGAACTGTGATGCAGTGCCTTAGACCACTGCGCCACTCAGGAGACCCACCTGCCTGGGCCCTGGTGAAACAGAGAACTGAGCCCTGTACTAGGTGCAGACACATTTTGGAAAGCAAAGACAAGGTCATTGATTTTGGCTCTAACCACTAACAACCTACCCTTACACACCTCTTTTGCTACCCCTGCACTAAGATTTGTGCCATGGCTCAGCACCTGCGCCCCCTTCCACCAGACCCCCAATACACTTCATTAATCACATCACTGTGTGTCTCTTGCAAAAAAATCACGTTTAAATGTTTTTGGCCGAAAATCACCACAATCAGAAACCAGTAGAGAAGCCCATAAAGCCGCCATGCCAGAAAAAATCATCCATTTAAGCAGATTCTGAAGACATGCCCTTAAGAACCCATGACCCATTTTCTCAGCCTATACCGCTTCCTGGGTGAGAGAACACTAAACCCCTCATTCTTCATCACGTGTTGTACTGACCTTACAAACCTTCCAGGATCAATCAAATAAGACTCCAGCAGAACCTTCTTTTTCCCCTTTAGTCTCCATCAGGAACCTAAAAAGTTCTCTCACCGTATATACTGAGCCCTCAGCCTGACTGTCTGTCAGCTCTGGATCCAATGAGCCGTCTGAAAACGAGACCGCCTTGTCCTCCGCTCCCGCAGACTCACCTCCCCCCTCTTCCTCCTCCTCCATTGGCACGGTACCGTCCTCCTCCTCCCCAGTCTCTGCCCCCCTGCACTTCCCCCCTGATCAGTGCCTCTTCCCCAATGACAGGCAATATTTCCTGGGATGAGCCCACCAAGCCTTCGCCCACCGGAGTCTCTGTTACTACAGAAACCTGCCTCAGCTCATGTAGCCCAGCTGCAACCCTCCCCACCACCGCTTTCTCCACGGCCTGCGCACCACCACTTGAACATGCTCTACTCTCCTCCTTCCTGGTACCACCACCACTTGACCCTGCTCTAATCTCCTCCCTCCTGGTACCACCACCACTTGACCCTGCTCTACTCTCCTCCCTCCTGGTACCACCACCACTTGACCCTGCTCTACTCTCCTCCCTCCTGGTACCACCACCACTTGACCCTGCTCTACTCTCCTCCCTCCTGGTACCACCACCACTTGACCCTGCTCTACTCTCCTCCCTCCTGGTACCACCACCACTTGACCCTGCTCTACTCTCCTCCCTCCTGGTACCACCACCACTTGACCCTGCTCTACTCTCCTCCTTCCTGGTACCACCACCACTTGACCCTGCTCTACTCTCCTCCCTCCTGGTACCACCACCACTTGACCCTGCTCTACTCTCCTCCCTCCTGGTACCACCACCACTTGACCCTGCTCTACTCTCCTCCCTCCTGGTACCACCACCACTTGACCCTGCTCTACTCTCCTCCTTCCTGGTACCACCACCACTTGACCCTGCTCTATTCTCCTCCCTCCTGGTACCACCACCACTTGACCCTGCTCTACTCTCCTCCCTCCTGGTACCACCACCACTTGACCCTGCTCTACTCTCCTCCCTCCTGGTACCACCACCACTTGACCCTGCTCTACTCTCCTCCTCCTGGTACCACCACCACTTGACCCTGCTCTACTCTCCTCCTTCCTGGTACCACCACCACTTGACCCTGCTCTACTCTCCTCCTTCCTGGTACCACCACCACTTGACCCTGCTCTACTCTCCTCCCTCCTGGTACCACCACCACTTGACCCTGCTCTACTCTCCTCCCTCCTGGTACCACCACCACTTGACCCTGCTCTACTCTCCTCCTTCCTGGTACCACCACCACTTGACCCTGCTCTACTCTCCTCCTTCCTGGTACCACCACCACTTGACCCTGCTCTACTCTCCTCCCTCCTGGTACCACCACCACTTGACCCTGCTCTACTCTCCTCCCTCCTGGTACCACCACCACTTGACCCTGCTCTACTCTCCTCCCTCCTGGTACCACCACCACTTGACCCTGCTCTACTCTCCTCCCTCCTGGTACCACCACCACTTGACCCTGCTCTACTCTCCTCCCTCCTTGTACCACCACCACTTGACCCTGCTTTACACTCCTCCCTCCTGGTACCACCACCACTTGACCCTGCTCTACTCTCCTCCCTCCTGGTACCACCACCACTTGACCCTGCTCTACTCTCCTCCCTCCTGGTACCACCACCACTTGACCCTGCTCTACTCTCCTCCCTCCTGGTACCACCACCACTTGACCCTGCTCTACTCTCCTCCCTCCTGGTACCACCACCACTTGACCCTGCTCTACTCTCCTCCCTCCTGGTACCACCACCACTTTACCCTGCTCTACTCTCCTCCTTCCTGGTACCACCACCACTTGACCCTGCTCTACTCTCCTCCTTCCTGGTACCACCACCACTTGACCCTGCTCTACTCTCCTCCCTCCTGGTACCACCACCACTTGACCCTGCTCTACTCTCCTCCTTCCTGGTACCACCACCACTTGACCCTGCTCTACTCTCCTCCCTCCTGGTACCACCACCACTTGACCCTGCTCTACACTCCTCCCTCCTGGTACCACCACCACTTGACCCTGCTCTACTCTCCTCCCTCCTGGTACCACCACCACTTGACCCTGCTCTACTCTCCTCCCTCCTGGTACCACCACCACTTGACCCTGCTCTACTCTCCTCCCTCCTGGTACCACCACCACTTGACCCTGCTCTACTCTCCTCCCTCCTGGTACCACCACCACTTGACAACTTTCATGTTTTGAAATTATACTTCATTACTATAATGATTATCAATAAGCCTAAACATTAATTCAGTCACCTCTGGTCGACAAAAACGTATTTTCCTA
Source organism: Coregonus lavaretus (assembly GCF_964263955.1). Classification (NCBI taxonomy): domain Eukaryota; kingdom Metazoa; phylum Chordata; class Actinopteri; order Salmoniformes; family Salmonidae; genus Coregonus; species Coregonus lavaretus. The sequence continues at coordinate 131,702 of NW_028159744.1, read as the reverse complement.
GTACATTAATTGTCAAATTCATCAACCAGCATCGAGCACTCTGCCTTCTCAGGCAAGCGAGGGGCATGTTGAGGTAAATATGCTAACCGCCAAGGTTGCATTATGTCATTTATTGGTGGGCTGGAAGATGCAGTGTTTTTTCTTTTCTATTCAGAGGCTATTTACTCCCAATATGAGATCATTTTATATAGAAGGTTTTTATAATGCATGTTTACTAGGGTTGAGGTTAGGGCATCTGAGTAGGGATTATTTGGGTTCAATACCTGTCCTACCTATCAATCATATTGCTGCTTGTAGCCTATAACTGATGATCCCCACACTAGAAACACCCAAAACTATCTGTGCTAGCAAACCCTGTGTTCCACCCCTCCCCTGTGTAACCTTGAAGTTTGTTAAGAAACAAACACTTGTCTACGAAAAGAGACATGTTTAACGGATTCCGCTTGGCACCCAGCCGAGAGCACACGGAAACCACTTGCAAATTTACCAAAACTAACCAACTACTTGGGGTCTGTTCGGAAGCAATAAACGGAGGCAGATTAGCCACCACAACTCTTATCGAAAGAGGCGACATCTACACCAACACACCCCTCACAACAAGACAAACCTTTTTCATTAACACAACCACCGCCTTGTTCATTCTGGATGCAGAGTCCAGATGTTCCGCTCCAACCTGTTCGCCGACCATGAGCAAAACTTCCTCCACACCTTTCTCCGGAACGCACCCGAAGCGACAGCGTTTCTTCTCCACTCGGTTGAGGCCATCACGCCGCCCTAACAAACTACCCCTACTCCCCCCTCAACTCTAAACGATAAACAGTGGAAACCAATAAACAAACCCTCCACCTTGAGAAAATACATTCAGAAAATACGCAAGAACCAAAAGAAAAAAGAATAGTAGCCCTCCTCACGAACCACAAATCTCTCACACAACCAACTTCTTCTTCTATGATATAATGGCGGTCCACAAACCAACATTAAAGGTGCATGCCGCCACCTACTGTGCTGGAGTGTGTGGTCAATCACGGTTTCCAACATTTCTAAATCCTCCTACCTAACTCAGTACTTCTGAGAAAATAAAGAAGAGCCCTACTAACTTCTAATAGACCCTCCCCCATCCCCAAAATCCCTTCCAACCCCCCCCCCCAACCCCGTCCAACCTCAATGACCCTACACTTCAATCTTTCCCTCCCTTCAACATACTTACAACAATATAACAACACATGCTCCACCGTTTCATCGACCGTACCTTCCAGACACAAACCATTCCCATGCTTGCCAACCAGATGTAATGACGAGATCAATGTACAATGTCCTAAGAGCAATCTAGTAAACACCACATCTTCCTTCCTAATCTGACTTATGAATCTTGGTCCATCGACCTTTCTGTAAAACTGTAAACTATTCATATAAATGCCAGCTCTTTTAGCTAACTGGTCTACAATTTCATTCCCTTCCACACCCGAATGTGCTGGGACCCAGCAGAATCTCACTACTACACCCATTCTCTCAATTCTCCATAATAACATTAATACCTCCAATAGCAGGTCACTCCTATTAGATTTACCAGATGATAAACTATTCAATACAGACAGAGAATCTGAGTATACTATAATTCTAACAGGTTGTACGTCCTCCACCCACTGGAGGGCAACTATTATCGCCAACAGTTCAACTGAGTATACTGACAGTTCATCTGTTAGTCTTCTACATATCTGCACATCAAATTCAGGAACGTAAACGCCTGCTCCTGTGAGCCCACTATCTGGGTCCTTGGATCCGTCTGTGAAAAGCGGTAGAAAAGCATAAAAACTTCTACCAATGTAATTGTCAACCAGTTTCACTATATCACTGACTTCTGACCAATCTTTCCTTTTCTCTACCAAGGTTAGATCAACAACCGGGTCTGGGAGTAACCATGGAGGAACATCCCCTATCACCACAGAAGGGCCAACCTCCAACTCCCTCAAACCACTCTCATCAGCAAGCTTTCCAACTGTCCAACCAAAACCACTGCCTTGTCTACTAGGATATTCCCAACAGTCATCTAGAACAGTAGCAGTGGGATGCTCAACCTCACAGCCTTTCAAACCAATAAGATAATGACAATTTTCTACGCTGTATATCCAAAGGCATCTCTCCTGCCTCCACCAGTAAGGCACATACAGATGTTGATTTAAATGCACCAATACATATCCTTAAAGCTATATACTGGATTCTGTCCAGCTTCTGAAGCCAAGTCTTTACCTCTGTTCCATAAACTATACACCAGTAATCAATTGTCGTCCTGATCAGAGCTCTATAAATATCCATCAATGATTATCTGTCAGCACCCCATTCATAACCAGAGACCCACACAACCAACTACTGCGAAAGTTAATGAATGAGAGAGACAGAGACATCGTTACAACACTGTACATTGCCATAATATAACGGTTCTTCTTCTTTGGAGTTTAACTGCGGTTGGCATCCAATATGTTGCATTACCGCCCCAACTGGACTATAATATGAATCTATTTTACTTTGTGATACAAAATGGGAAAAGGGGAAAGGAACATTTAATTAAAAACCTTCCAACTAACCCTACACTCATTAAATACCCACTACCCCATTCCACTACTTTGACCCTATCTGCTCCTGCACCATGCCAACGGCCTGGGAGGACGGGACACCACCACTCAACACACCCTGTAACTCTTCTGAAGTCAAATCTTGTATGCCCAAATACTTCTCTGCAGCTGCCACCACAACATCAATTTTCTGTGATTGACAATCCATTTCTGCGGTATAGTTGATAACCATTGCTATGAACTCTAAGAAGCTAACTTTACTAAAGCATATATCACTCATTGGCCTATCCCTCTGTGCTGGCACAGATCTACTACTCACAGGGATCCTCTCAGGATCTCTCACCCTTGACCCATCCTCCTCTACTTTCTTCACTGCCTCAGCATACGACACCTTCTGCACTACTCTGACTCTAGCCACCTCAACCTGCCTCTCTCGCACCGGACACTTCCGATCCCCAGCAACATGGGCATCCCAACAGTTGACACACACAACTTTATCCACCGAAACTACACAATCCTCTATCCCATGCCCTCCTGCACACTTCCCACATCTTGGAATCTCCCTCCTACAAACTGCTGCAACATGACCATAAACGTTGCACCTGAATCAGCACAGTGGATTCGGCACAAAGTTCTAACATGATAACTGATATATCCTACATTTACTTTATCGGGTAAAGACTCAAAATTCAAAAGGACTGACAGTGACTCCTCTGTTTCACCACGCTCACCACCGGATCTGTGTTGCACCAAACGGCGGGAATCACAAACCCCAGCAGTCTTCAACCTTAATTGATCCACTTCTACACTTAACGCTACCCCAGAAATCACTCCTTTCAATGGTGTCCTGTTCCTAAGAGCAAAGCAAGAAACAGATCTTGACCCAAGTTGCGTGACACGGAGCGCCCACTCCCTCTGGTCAGAAGAAACACAAACAAATATCACAAGTCCACTACAGGTTACCTTCACTGATTCAACTGCACCCAACTCCTTTCCCACCCACCCTGAAACCACAAATGGATCTGCCAAAAGATATGGATCCACTTTGTCCTACAATGTATCTCCTACTGCACCAGATTCTTCTTTATCATGTCCATTGATGCCAGGCTCTGGTTCTGAGCTCTTCACCACACCTTCTACCTCACTTAACTCTCCCTCATTCATTTCCATTTCACCTCCAGAACTCAGTCTGGCGAATGGCTCACTCTGTTTGCACTTGAATTATAACATTTGAAATGTCTCTATTCCTTTGAACATTTTGTGAGTGTAATGTTTACTGTTCATTTCTGAATGTTTATTTCACTTTTGTTTATTATTTATTTCACTTGCTTTGTTAATGTAAACTTATGTTTCCCATGCCAATAAAGCCATTTGAATTGATTTGAATTGAGAAAGAGAGAGAGAGAGAGAGAGAGAGAGAGAGAGAGAGAGAGAGAGAGAGAGAGAGAGAGAGAGAGAGAGAGAGAGAGAGAGAGAGAGAGAGGGGGGGGGGGGAGGGCTCCATGTTAATGTATAGGGGACATGAGTCAGTCAAGGTTACTCATGGTTATGTGATGAAGTAGCCCCGCCTGCGATTTCAAAATCAGTGTCGGCCCTCAGCCCAATAGGGAATGTCCTCTTGGTGTAACGGTCAAGCTGTTGCTTTCTCCCGCGGTAGACCTGGTTCATATCCCGTCGGTTACATTAAGCAGTCTATTCTCTGAACAGAGTCCAGACAGCATGTTCCCAACAGTGAGGTCAGTGGGATTGGAGAGAGTCCCCTCTCCCTCTCTCTGTCTCTCTCTCTCTCTCTCTCTCTCTGACTGGAAGAGAGAAGTGAAATTGTGTGTCTCCTCTGGTCAACAATACTCACCTTGAGAGACTCCACAGCCTGTTGGAGCTCCTTCAGCTCCTTCTCTCTCTCCTGGAATCTCTGCTGGACCTTCTGCTGACTCATCCCCAGCTGCCTCTGTGGAGAATCACTCTTCAATGAGCTATCAAGCTTTATTTGTCCAGTAGATCAATATTATAGTAATGTGACATAGGGCCCATAGAGAGGAAGGTCTAAAATCTTGAGGAAGTCCCTTTATCATATGACATTATCTATGTTGCTATGTTAATGATTATAGTTTTTATGGTAGACGTACATGTATCAAGGGGTTGAGACTGAACTTTGAACTCCTAAAAGGGCATTCGGAATGATAATAGTGTTTGACTTCAGAAAATGGTGATACATTGGGAGCAAACTCAATATACTCTAGGTCTGTGTTCATATTTGTTCTGCTGAGGATCGATTTCATTTGATATCTCTCATATTCAAACAGCCTTAGTTCCTACTGTATCTTTAATTATTTGTTTATCAGACAGTCACCAACAAGTAGTTCTGGTCTTACCTGTTTCTCAGTCCTCTCTGCTGCAGCTGACACTGTATCATGGCCTTTATGTTCATCCATTGTACACAGCATACAGATACACTGCTGATCGGTACGACAGAAAACCTCCAGCAGTTTGTCATGATGAGAGCAGATCTTCTCCTGTAGTTGTGCGGTGGCTTTGACCAGCTTGTGCTTCTTGAAAGCAGGAGATTCATAGTGAGGTTGGAGGTGAGTCTCACAGTAAGAGGCCAGACACACCAGACAGGACATGAGGGCTTTCTGCTTTCTGGTCCCAGTGCAGACATCACATGCCACATCTCCAGGTCCAGCATAGCACAGAGCAGGAGGGGGAGCAGCCTGGAGTCCTGTCTTCTTCAGTTTCTCCACCAACTCAGCCAACATGTTATTTTTCCTCAGATTAGGCCTTGGAGTGAAGGTCTCTCTGCACTGAGGACAGCTATAGACACCTTTCAGATCATCCTGATCCCAGCTTTCTTTAATACAGCCCATACAGTAGCTGTGTCCACAGGCAGTAGTCACCGGCTCCTTCAGTGGATCCAGACAGATGGAGCAACAGAACAGTTCCTGATTCTCTGCCATTTTGGTGCACTCTCCCGTAGGTTAAGCAATGGCAGTGTCAAAGATGACTTTCTGTTCAGTGTCAAAGATGACATTCTGTTTCATGGAACTCTACACCAGAGGACAGGAAGTGGCTTCCTACTTGACTGTGTACTCTGTATGTAGAGGGGATGTGGTTTCTTTGATAAGGAAGTGTGACAGAGTGTTGGGTAGTAGGCAGAGATGGTTAGTATTTATGTTTGAAATACATATTTTAATTACTTCTGAATATTTTGTCATTTGAATTACACTGGGCTTAACTACACTCCAATGCATTTTGTATTTTGTACTTTCAGAATACTAAATCGTTTTCTATGCATTTTTTTATAGCGGTTCACATCTTGTGGCCCCCCCTTTCACCCTGCATTGGTATCAGAAGTCTGATAGCACTAAGGTGTGATAAGAACGTCTGTTAAATTAACTAAATATAAATGTATATGTAAAAATGTTGATAAATACTTTGTTGAGGGAAAATGTACTTGATATGATTGTAATATTTTGTTGTCTCACCTAGCTGTCTTAAGATGAAGGCACTAATTAAAAGTCACCCTGGATAAGTGCGTCTGCTAAATGCCTAAAATGTAAATGTCGATGTAAAAATGAATAATTGCAAAGCATGCTGAGAATTATTCTAAAGAGCTCCACCCCTAAACAAGGCCAATAATAATACCCAGTGTGCTTTACAGTTAATTTATTATGTTCATTTTCACATATACATTTACATTTGAGTCATTTAGCTTATCCAGAGTGACTTGCTCAACTAAGGTAGATAGCAAAATACAGTATCACTGTCATAGCAAGAAAAAAGGTTTTGTCACTGTTTCTGAGAATGTTGTTGGTGTTTGGATCGGCTACTTGCAAATGTATTTTTGTATTTAAAATGAATACATTACATTGAATGAAATACATTACAAAATACAAGTATTTAGTAGTTTATTTTGATACATTGATCTTGATGGTATTTTGTATCTGTATTTTGTAATTGTATTTTGTAGTTTAATCCCATCCCTGGTAGTAGAATAATCTGTCTGCAGGGTGTTTTCAGGACCAGGACACTGGAGGCAAAGGACCGGTTTAAACAGGAAAATGTCCTGGAGTTTTATTAAAAATAAATGTTTCACAAATCACTTTGAAAAGGCATTGAAAAGGCAAAAATAAAATACCTATCTCTCCTCAGAGCATAATTACTGGGCAATCACTTACAAACTCAAGAGATCAGGGTGTTGTTTCAGTTCTCGGAACAGGGTTCTGAGAACTGACACATCTCAGTTTTCAACCCTAATGCTGAGCTGTTGTGACTTCTATCTCAACAACAGGATGCTGCGCCTCACCCAGAAGCTGTTTTGGCACTCTGCCTAGAACAGTTGGTTTAGACAGAGGATCAACAACAGGATGCTGCCCCTCACCCAGAAGCTGTTTTGGCACTCCGCCTAGAACAGTTGGTTTAGACAGAGGATCAACAACAGGATGCTGCGCCTCACCCAGAAGCTGTTTTGGCACTCCGCCTAGAACAGTTGGTTTAGACAGAGGACCAGAAAGAGGAACTTGTGCGACACACTGTTCTAATGAAGTTTTACTGGCAGAATGTTTTCTTCATTATATCTTCTTCACACAATAACTTACGTTTAGTACCTTTAAGACTAACTGTATGTCATCTTCCTTAATTACCTTGTACCTAAGTCAATTTCTGTCACCACAAATGTTATCCACAAGTTCCTCTGACTGGGGAAGTAAATATAGGGCTTCATTGACAACATCCTGAAGTATCCCTTTAAGAACAAAACTATAACTGAAATGTCTTTGGCCACCATACCAATCAAAACTACATCAAAAGAGTTCATCAAGAGGTCCATAGTCTTTGAGATAGTGGCTGGGTTGGAGACCCACCAGCCGCATGGTGGCTCACCAAACGGGCATAGAGAGTTGACTGCAGCAAGGTGTACTGCTTAACTAGGATGTGGCCCTAATTGGAGAGTGGCTTTAGGGTGGAGTACGCTTCCAACAGCAGGCATTCCCTTCAACATGTTACAGAAGATAATGTGGAGACAGAGATGGGGGCAGTATCTCTGTTAATACGTATTTGAAATACATATTTCAATGACTTTTGACTATTTTGTCATTTTGTATTGCACTGGCCTGAACTACAATCCTATGTATTTGGAACAAGATACTTTTGAGACCTGTAATTTGTAAAAAAACATTTTGTTGTTGTAAAATACAACATATTTTTCTATACCATTCTTTATAGGGGTTGGACATTTTGTGTTCCCCTTTCATCCTGCATTGGTATCAGAAGTCTGATGGCACTATGGTTTGATAAAGTGACTAGTAAATGACAAAAATGTGTACTCTGTATGTAGAGGGGGTGTGGTTTCTTTGATAAGGAAGTGTACACAGATTTTTTTGGTAGTCGGCAGAGATAGTTTGTATTTATGTTACATGCATTTGAAATACATATATTAATTACTTCTGAGTATTTAGTCATTTGAATTATGCTGGGATGAACTACACTCCAATGTATTTTGAAAATACAAAATACTTTTCTATACCATTTTTTATAGCGGTTCACATCTTGTGGCCCCGCTTTCACCCTGCATTGGTATCAGAAGTCTGATAGCACTATGGTGTGATAAGAGCGTCTGCTAAATGAACTAAATATACAAGTAAAAAAGAACACTTGAAAAATATGCTGGGTATTAAAATAATGAGCTCTGCACCCAAAAGAAGGCCAATAATAATACCCAGTGTGCTTTGCAATTGTTCATTTTTACATTGTCATTTTAGTCATTTAGCAGAGACTCATATCCAGAGAGACTTACCATCAGTACATTCAACTAAGGTAGATGAACAATCTCATATCACAGTCATAGAAAGTTAACAGCTGTTTTCTTCCGTCACTGAGAATGTTGTTGTAGTGAAGGTGTATACTAGCAAATTTATTTACCTGTATGTATTTGTATTTTATCTACATACAACTACAAAACTATTTTGTAGTTTAGTTTGATACATTAGTCTTTAGAGTATCTGGTATTTTTAACAAGATCCATTTTTGATGTACAGTATATTTTGCCCATCTCTGTGTTGATATATCGTCTCTCAGTGACTAGCTGATTTGGTTATGGCTACCTAGATTCATGTGGAGATCACAACACCCTTCTCCCCCGACAGAGTCATCAGTAAGCACACACACGGCACACACACACACAGACACACACAGACACACACACGGACAGACAGACAGACAAACAGACAAACAGACACAAACACACACACACACAGACAGAGACACACACACGCACAGACACACACAGACACACACACGGACAGACAGACAGACAAACAGACAAACAGACACAAACACACACACACACAGACAGAGACACACACACGCACAGACACACACAGACACAGACACATACACGACACAGACACACACACACACAGACAGACACAGACACAAATACCATCCACATCAATGAGCCAGTCAATGTTAATGTCTCTCTCCCTCTCGCTCTCTGTTTCTCTCCCCTCCCTCCTCTCCTCTCTCAGTGCTGGGTCATGGGTGTGCGGCCCAGTCTGTCCTGGTAGCGGGCCTGTCTGAGGTCCACAGGAAGGGCTATCCTCTGACGGAGCAGGCCCTGTCAGGGAATGTGCTCCAGGTGTCCTCCATGGCCTGCTTCCAGCTGGCTCCCCCAGTACATCCTACTGGGGCTGGCTGAGCACGTATTTCTGACACACCTATTGCTGCTACATTGTTCGTACACAGAGACAAACTGGGTTGGAGATTTCGAATGTCAATGGACACCATATGTAGTTAGGATGAAGTTAGAATGTGGAGTGTTGGAACCAACTGCCAACATGGAGGATAGTATTCTGAACTCTGGAAGCTAGGGTTAGGATGCCCCCTACTGGTGTATTAGAGACAGACAAGAGACGTTTGAACCAAATGAATGCTTCTTTCTCTTCCCAGCCTTCCTCTCTTCTCTGTTCCAGGCTCTGTGATCTCCTTCCACCTGACACCCAGTCATATCAGAGGCATCTCCCTGCACTTCCTCCCCCTGTGGATATACTGCTACATAGATGACTGGAAATAGCTGATTCATTGTGTCAATCAATTCAATAACAGAGCAATTCCAATGTCATGATGATGAGTTTTATTTTGAAAGATCACATTGATTCAGAATACAGAATTGTTTGTATTCATACATGTACAAGGGTGATTTAAATATTCTCATCTGATCATAAATGGATCAACAATGATCCCAGTTTCTGATTTGACTGGTTTGCCAGTACTACAGTTTACATCAAGAGAAAAAGAGACACATTTACAGAGGATTGCAACAGCCAAGAGGTGATCAGGTAGACAGTAAATGTCTGAAGCCTGAGTGTCAGTCTGTATGTGCCATCATGTGCCAAAACCTACAATGGGGGGGATAGCACTCCAAAGTCCAGGACTGACTGTTACCTAGAAATGTAGACTCTGGGACCTTTCCTTTCCTGATGATCCCTCTATATGACACTGCTATTTCAACCCATCCACCGCTCCACTCTACCTCCCAGTAGCAGACTCCAGACAGGCCCTCTCTACACAGCACCTGTCTCCAGTAGTCAGGATAGGGCTGAGCTTTATCAGTGGCTGTCACCTTCCAGTTTCCCTCAGACAGGCCGAGTTCTGGATGAGCTGTATTCAGATCCAATGTCAGCTGGAGGACGTCTGACTGATGAACAACAAAACCCAATAAGTAAAAGAAAGAACATGGATGTTGTCTTTGAGAGGGTGTTTGAATATCACGTACAGAGGGACAACTCTTCTTTGGTCTTCAGCTAAGGAGACATTTCGAATTCTGTCACTATTAAAAAATTCAACTTCATATCACATGTATCAAGGCAGTTGAGTTACCTGGAGGAAATGGATGTGATCCTCTGTGTGTGAGAGCTGCTCCAGCTCAGTGCTTCTCTTCCTCAGCTCAGCTATCTCCTTATCCAGTTGCTCCAGGAGTCCTTTAACCCGTCTCGCTGCAGTCTTCTCCTGGCCTCTAATCAACCTTTTCACCTCAGTGAGTATTCTCTCAATGGACACGATCAGTTCAGTAAAGATTGTCTCATACTTACTAACTTCTGCCTGTACAGAGCACTGATAACTCACAGAGAGAGAGGAGGGGGTCAATTTCCACTGTTACTGGATTCCAGACAACCTGTTCCCCAGTGTTGTCTTGGTATTATTTTCACAAGTGTGTGGTAAAATTTCACAACTCTTAGAACAAAACTCATCACAGATCGTCAAAAAGGCTGTTACTTTTTTCTTCAAAACTTGAAGCACATTTTCAATTGACTAAGTACAAAACACAAAACCACACAGTAACATTTTCACCAAACCTAATCAGTGTTTCATCTAGAAATACCTTTCATATAAAGTAAATGCCTTTCACAATGCAATGCTCACAATACTTTTCATATGATTCTCTTCTCATTTGTTTAAATACATTTGACCATCACTTAGTCTAACTGCGCTTAATGGTTAATCACTTAACCGTTTGGTAAAACTATAGATTTTAAACTGGTTTGTCTACTATATAAGGATTTTGAGAACTACAGAAATAAAATGTGTTTGTAAAGTATAAACATCTAGATAACATGTATGATACATGATAACCATACATAATGACTGCTCATTATTGCTAATTGATTCCACATAGTGGGAACCACAATTGGTCACCATATAAAAGGATGTTTATGAACATTTCTTTCAACATGGAGCAGGATAGACAGCAAGGGAGAGGAAGAAATCAAAGAGCTTGTGGACAAGGGGCCAATCAGAGAGGAGGGCATGGGCCCCATTAAAGAGGTCAAAGAGGTCAAAGAGGTGGACATGGGTCCCGACAAAGAGGTCAGAGGTCAAAGAGGTGGACATGGGCCCCGTCAAAGAGGTCAGAGGTCAAAGATGTGGACATGGGTCCCGTCAAAGAGCTGGACATCAGAGAGAGGGAGACAGACGGCAGGGAACTGTTGTGTCTAATGAAGTCTGGGCCATCGTTGTTGACCATGTGGTAAACAGAGGCCTTACCATGGCAGAGGCTGCCAGATTAGTTCACCCCAATCTGAAAAGATCAACTGTCAATAAGATCATAAGAACATTTTCTCCAAGAAAACCGGTAAGTCTGCTGGATATGCACTATGCTTTACATTTACATTTACGTCATTTAGCAGAAGCTCTTATCCAGAGCGACTTACAAATTGGTGCATTCACCCTATAACCAGTGGGACAACCACTTTACCATTACATTTACAATAAATTACATGTTGTAATGCATGTAAATTCACATAACTTGTTCCAGTATTCTTCCAGTATGATCTACTCACAGTATACTCTTGTTCTACCCTCAGAATTGACAGAAGACCCTATGGTGGTGGTCGTGTGCTGACCGACCAGCAGGAGTGGGCAGTGGTGGAAATGGTGAGGGCCAGGAATGACATACGTCTGTCTGAAATAAAGCAGGCCATTGAGGAGAATGATGACACCGTTGCCAATGTGGCATCCATCAGCCTACCAACAATCACCTGCCTTTTGAAGAGGCACCAGGTATCTATGGAACACATTGACCTGGAGCCTTCTGAGAGAAACAACTGGGGGCCGAGTATGTTCAGGTACAGCACTATATAAATACACTGTATTACTGTTGCTATTAATGCACATGCTACTTCACAATATCATAATGGAACTATACTGTAAAAATAACTAACCAAAATATATTTTTAGAGGGTGATGGTGCTTGATGCTGCTGTGAACCATCACTAGTATATCTTTTTTGATGAAGCGGGCTTCAACCTGGGCCAAAACTTGGCGCCATGGGCGGAACCCTATTTGCCAACGGGCGTCCGTCCAAGTGCCTGGACAACGCGGGGGAAACATTTCCAAGAGCAGCAGCTATCTCTGAAGATGGTGTGGTAGGACGTAGACCATTACTTGGATCCTACCACGCTGCACACCTCATTGGGTTTCTCAATGAAATTGAGCAGGCCTGTCAAGGTGAAGGGGTCACCTATGTCATTGTGTGGGACAATGTCAGGTTCCACCATTCAGAGGTGGTTCAGGCATGGTTTCAGGTCCCTCCCTGATTCGTGACCCTATACCAGCCCCCGGTACTCTCCTTCCTCAACCTTATTAAATAATTGTTTTCATCATGGAGGTGGAAGGTGTACGATCGCCATCCCCATGAGCGTGCCACCCTCCTTCTGGCCATGGAAGAGGCATGCGACGACATCAATGCAGACCAATATCAAGCTTTGATTCAACATGCCGAAAGGTTTCTCCAGCGGTGCCTGAACAATGAGGACATTTACTGATGTGGTGAGAATTTATGGCCAAATGCTCTAGATAGGCTTGATGCTAATTAATGCGTGCTAAACATTATTTTATTTTCATTCATGTAATGTTTCATTTAAATGTCTTACATCTAATTACAGACAGTACTATATGTTGCAATTACATCAGAAAAATAAAAAAAATTCCCCATGAATGATTGTAGAGGATGTCATCATTGATCACACCTTTCATTTCACATTGGATAGATATCATGGAAATGATAGATTGTCAATGTTGTTGGGTAATGTAAGTGTATTGCCTAATGTAAACTGTCATCTACAGTACTGTAGCATATTAATTTCAGCACTTCTAAGGGTTATTTGAAACAATTATCTTGCAGTGATTGCTATTGGATTAACTGGTAGTTAATGATATACTTTCAATTGAGTAGTTTTAAGTTGTTTTGGTGATCAAACCAATGCTCTCATTACATTTATATTTTGAATCAATGGTTGTGTGGTGAGAGATGTTTCCAATCCAAATGAATGCACAATGACAGGTTTTGAATGAAAGACTGGCTGCGTAACAAGCGTGACCAGCTTGGAGTTTTATACTAAGAGTTGTGAAAATGTACCACCTGCTTGTGGAAATAGTACCAAAGTGATTAAAACAAAACCGTAATAGGATTATTTGGGCGGGGATGAATTGTTAATTGATTTTCAATAAGGAACACTGAGGGAAAACACAACAGAAGAAAAAGGGGGGACGCAACCACTACAGTGAGGGAAAAAAGTATTTGATCCCCTCTCAAATCAGAAGGATTTCTGGCTCCCAGGTGTCTTTTATACAGGTAACGAGCTGAGATTAGGAGCACACTCTTAAAGGGAGTTCTCCTAATCTCAGCTTGTTACCTGTATAAAAGACACCTGTCCACAGAAGCAAACAATCAATCAGATTCCAAACTCTCCACCATGGCCAAGACCAAAGAGCTCTCCAAGGATGTCAGGGACAAGATTGTAGACCTACACAAGGCTGGAATGGGCTATAAGACCATCGCCAAGCAGCTTGGTGAGAAGGTGACAACAGTTGGTGCGAATATTCGCAAATGGAAGAAACACAAAAGAACTGTCAATCTCCCTAGGCCTGGGGCTCCATGCAAGATCTCACCTCGTGGAGTTGCAGTGATCATGAGAACGGTGAGGAATCAGCCCAGAACTACACGGGAGGATCTTGTCAATGATCTCAAGGCAGCTGGGACCATAGTCACCAAGAAAACTATTGGTAACACACTACGCCGTGAAATATTGAAATCCTGCAGCGCCTGCAAGGTCCCCCTGCTCAAGAAAGCACATATACATGCCCGTCAGAAGTTTGCCAATGAACATCTGAATGATTCAGAGGAAAACTGGGTGAAAGTGTTGTGGTCATATGAGACCAAAATGGAGCTCTTTGGCATCAACTCAACTCGCCGTGTTTGGAGGAGGAGGAATGCTGCCTATGACCCCAAGAACACCATCCCCACTGTCAAACATGGAGGTGGAAACATTATGCTTTGGGGGTGTTTTTCTGCTAAGGGGACAGGACAACTTCACCGCATCAAAGGGACGATGGACGGGGCCATGTACCGTCAAATCTTGGGTGAGAACCTCCTTCCCTCAGCCAGGGCATTGAAAATGGGTCGTGGATGGGTATTCCAGCATGACAATGACCCAAAACACAAGGCCAAGGCAAAAAAGGAGTGGCTCAAGAAGAACCACATTAAGGTCCTGGAGTGGCCTAACCAGTCTCCAGACCTTAATCCCATAGAAAATCTGTGGAGGGAGCTGAAGGTTCGAGTTTCCAAACGTCAGTCTCGAAACCTTAATGACTTGGAGAAGATCTGCAAAGAGGAGTGGGACAAAATCCCTCCTGAGATGTGTTCAAACCTGGTGGCCAACTACAAGAAACGTCTGACCTCTGTGATTGCCAACAAGGGTTTTGCCACAAGTACTAAGTAATGTTTTGCAGAGGGGTCAAATACTTATTTCCCTCATTAAAATGCAAATCAATTTATAACATTTTTTAAATGTGTTTTTTCCGGATTTTTTTGTTGTTATTCTGTCTCTCACTGTTCAAATAAACCTACCATTAAAATTAGACTGATCATTTCTTTGTCAGTTTGCAAACGTACAAAATCAGCAGGGGATCAAATACTTTTTTCCCCTCACTGTAACATTACAATTATATTCTAACGAGGCAACCAATAACATTACAGTATGATATTCTAATGAGGCAACCACTAACATTACAGTATGATATTCTAATGAGGCAACCACTAACATTACAGTATGATATTCTAATGAGGCAACCAATAATACTACAGTATGATATTTGGGCGAAGTATGGTTAACCCCAGTTAGGCCCAGTATGGACTATCAATACAAGTGACCATTTAGAATGTGACCCAGTTCAATGGGTCTTAACAGAACTGGGGGATATCAGCCATGAAGTTGTCTAAACACAACTGGAATATAATTTGTTTGTGATTCATTGTTAATGGATTTTCCATTAGGAACACAGGGGGAAAACCTAACACAACAACACACATAACACACAACCAATAAAAACAAAGGGGGAGGAAACCACTAAAGTCATTAACATATTGTCATTTTCTAACGACAGGGAGAAAACATGTAAAATCTAGAAGACTACTTTAGATCTGGTCAGAAGAAGCCTAGTGCACTACGTAGGGAACAGGGAGAGATTTGGGACAGAGACAGTAACTCCTGTATGGAAATCTTCATTCTAATGACAGTGAGCAAATCTCCAATCTCCACCCTATTCCCTATGTAGTGCACTACTTTAGATCTGGTCAGAAGTAGCCTAGTGCACTACGTAGGGAACAGGGTGTCATTTGGGCCAGAGTCAGTAACTCCCCTGGGTATGAATTGTCTCTCTATCTTATCTGTCTTCTATATGATGTTCTCCTCTCCTCCTCTCTTCTCTCCTCTATTCACTCTATTCTATCATCCACACCACATGCCAGCTTCAACACAATCCATTTACAAGTTAAAGACACACCTTGGAATAAATAGCAAAGGAAAACTACTACTAGATGGATTTTTTATTTCCCATCACCATGAATCATATTTAATGGGCGGCAGGTAGCTTAGTGGGTAAGAGCGTTGTGCCAGTAACCGAAAGGTCGCTGGTTCTAATCCCCGAGCCGACTAGGTGAAAAATCTGTCGATGTGCCCTTAAGCAAGGCACTTAACCCTAATTGCTCCTGTAAGTCGCTCTGGATAAGAGCATCTGCTAAATGACTAAAATGTAAATGTAAATGTTAATAACTGAACAGTAGCAGACCTAACTTCATCTGTTCCTGACTCTGGGTAGTGGATTAAAAAGACCATCAATCTCCAATGATATTAAAGTACAATTCTGAACATTACTGATATACTGAGTGACAAGTCAAGATATCTGCTGGGTTCTTATTGTTGGGTTAACAGCACCACCTGCTGGACAGGTTTAATGTTGCTTGACTGAGCAGTATGGGAGAATAAAAGATGCCAAACTTAGGGTCGGTTTCCCGGACATCTCCATTGAACATGCTTTTTAGTCTAGGACTAGGCTTCATCTGTGTCCGGGAAACCGGCCCATATAGTTCAATTAGCAAGTAAGTAACACTACCTGTTCCATGATGCTAAGGAAAATTACATTGAGACAGAGAACCAATTGAGATAACATTTCAATGGTTCTGAATGACAACCAACATACATTAACAGCATACATCATGATTAATGTAAATGTATAAGATTAAAACGTTGCACTTACAAATAATATGAATGCATTGAATTGTAATTCATAACATCTTCTGAAGATCAAATCAATCAAATCATTGTACATAAAAACAGAGCAGAATGAATCATCACATCTGGGGACCATCACCACCAGCATGACTAGTATCTATGTGGACCCTACTACAGTTTAACCAGCTCAGCTATAGACTACACCAGCATGACTAGTATCTATGTGGACCCTACTACAGTTTAACCAGCTCAGCAATAGACTACACCAGCATGACTAGTATCTATGTGGACCCTACTACAGTTTAACCAGCTCAGCTATAGACTGCACCAGCATGACTAGTATATATGTGGACCCTACTACAGTTTAACCAGCTCAGCTATAGACTACACCAGCATGACTAGTATCTATGTGGACCCTACTACAGTTTAACCAGCTCAGCTATAGACTACACCAGCATGACTAGTATCTATGTGGACCCTACTACAGTTTAACCAGCTCAGCTATAGACTACACCAGCATGACTAGTATCTATGTGGACCCTACTACAGTTTAACCAGCTCAGCTATAGACTACACCAGCATGACTAGTATCTATGTGGACCCTACTACAGTTTAACCAGCTCAGCTATAGACTACACCAGCATGACTAGTATCTATGTGGACCCTACTACAGTTTAACCAGCTCAGCTATAGACTACACCAGCATGACTAGTATCTATGTGGACCCTACTACAGTTTAGTTTAGTGTATGGGAGCAGCAGTCGGGAGAGGACGTGTTTTTCTCTAGCTCTCTAGCTCTCTAGCTGGAGGTAAGCAAACTTCTCATTTGGTGTTGAGTATAGCTTAACCATGCATTAGATCGTAGGTTGGTAGTTAGTGTAGTTAGGTATTGTATTTATTATAGGTTAGTATTGTTGTTGTTGTAGGTTTCCGTAGGTTATTGTAGGTTAGTATCGAAGCACGAGGCTAGCTAGCTAGCGGGTAGCTACTGGTAACGATTAGCTGTCCCACTGTTAAATGTGCTTCTAGCCAACGTATCTATGTGGACCCTACTACAGTTTAACCAGCTCAGCTATAGACTACACCAGCATGACTAGTATCTATGTGGACCCTACTACAGTTTAACCAGCTCAGCTATAGACTACACCAGCATGACTAGTATCTATGTGGACCCTACTACAGTTTAACCAGCTCAGCTATAGACTACACCAGCATGACTAGTATCTATGTGGACCCTACTACAGTTTAGTTTAGTGTATGGGAGCAGCAGTCGGGAGAGGACGTGTTTTTCTCTAGCTCTCTAGCTCTCTAGCTGGAGGTAAGCAAACTTCTCATTTGGTGTTGAGTATAGCTTAACCATGCATTAGATCGTAGGTTGGTAGTTAGTGTAGTTAGGTATTGTATTTATTATAGGTTAGTATTGTTGTTGTTGTAGGTTTCCGTAGGTTATTGTAGGTTAGTATCGAAGCACGAGGCTAGCTAGCTAGCGGGTAGCTACTGGTAACGATTAGCTGTCCCACTGTTAAATGTGCTTCTAGCCAACGTTTAATTTTTGCTGCGTTCTGCGTTATGTAAGGAACTAGACACGGACATGAATCATCTGTTTAGTGTGCTAACACACTCTTGGCAGTTTGTTGTAACCAAGTATTGGTGCTAATTGTGTGTTAATGGATGCTAGCTTGCTAGTCAGCTACGGCGTCATAGCTAGGTATCGTGGGTAGCTACTGTGTCTTGGCAGTGTCTTCCGCCGTGCCGGCTGTAGCACGAAGCGAGCTAATTAGCCGTTTTTTCGAACAGAGTCAGAGTCAACACAGTAGCCATTGTGTGCCGGGTGTAGCACGAAGCTAGCTAGCTAGCCGTTCTTAAAACAAAGCCAACACAGTGGCCATTGCTAGCTACCCAGCACGACCTAGCTACCCAGCACGACCAGCGAACGGTACGGTAGCAGCTAATTACAATATACTTGTCCTAGCTAGCCAATGTTGAATCATTGCTGCGTCATGAAAGGAACTTGACACAGACACGAATGATCTGTTTAGTGTGTTATCACACTATTGGTGGTTTGCTGTGACCAGGTGTTTGTGCTTGGCTGTGTGTTACTGGATGCTGGCATGCTGGTTAGCTAGTTAACACACTATTGGTGGTTTGTTGTGAGTATTTGTGCTTAACTGTGTGTTAAACTGTGTGTTATTGGATGCTAGCATGCTAGTCAGCTATGGTGTCATAGTTGGCTAGCTGAATAAAGTGGGTTTGAGTTTATTCCTTTAAACATTGAACAACTGTTCAGTGAAACAATTTTAGTTTCTGAGGTAGAAGTTTTTGGTGAGGGAGGCCCCCCTCTCTCCTCTCCCAGATGCTTAGCTCATTTCATTCCGATCTCCTCTGCATTTTTGTAGCCATTTGCTACAGCCTGTCAACTATGCCTCTGCCTATCCCTGTTCTCTCGTCTCTGCACAGGCTACACAAACAACGCACAACATCGCGCGGCTGCTGCCTCTCCAACCTGGTGGTCCCTGCTCGCACCCCTCACCTGGAGTTCCAGGTCGCAGGCAGCCTCTGGAACTGCCGTTCTGCTGCCAACAAAGCTGACTTCATCCCAGCCTATGCCAACCTCCAGTCCCTCGACTTCCTGGCGCTGACGGAAACATGGATCACCACTGAAAACACGGCTACTCCTACTGCTCTCTCCTCGTCTGACCATGTGTTCTCGCATACCCCGAGAGCATCTGGTCAGAGGGGTGGTGGTACAGGAATCCTCATCTCTCCCAAGTGGACATTCTCAATTTTTCCCCTAACCCATCTGTCTATCTCCTCATTTGAATTCCATGCTGTCACAGTCACTAACCCATTTAAGCTTAATATCCTTGTCATCTATCGCCCTCCAGGTTCCCTTGGAGAGTTCATCAACGAGCTTGACGCCTTGATAAGTTCCTTTCCTGAGGATGGCTCACCCCTCACAGTTTTGGGGGATTTCAACCTCCCTATGTCCACGTTTGACTCATTTCTCTCTGCCTCCTTCTTTCCACTCCTCTCCTCTTTTGACCTCACCCTCTCACCGTCCCCCCCTACTCACAAGGCAGGCAATACGCTTGACCTCATCTTCACTAGATGCTGCTCCTCTACTAATCTCACTGCAACTCCCCTCCAAGTCTCCGACCACTACTTTGTTTCCTTTTCTCTCTCGCTCTCCTCCCACACTACTCACTCTGCCCCTACACAGATGGTAATGCGCCGCCGCAACCTTCGCTCTCTCTCTCCCACTACTCTCTCCTCTTCCATCCTATCATCTCTTCCCTCTGCTCAATCCTTCTCCCTCCAATCTCCTGATTCTGCCTCCTCAACCCTCCTCTCCTCCCTTTCTGCATCCTTTGACTCTCTGTGTCCCCTATCCTCCCGGCCGGCTCGGTCCTCCCCCCCAGCTCCGTGGCTTGATGACTCACTGCGAGCTCACAGAACAGAGCTCCGGGCAGCGGAGCGGAAATGGAAGAAAACTAAACTCCCTACCGACCTGGCATCTTTTCACTCCCTCCTCTCTACATTTTCTTCATCTGTTTCTGCTGCTAAGGCCACCTTCTACCACTCTAAATTCCAGGCATCTGCCTCTAACCCTAGGAAGCTCTTTGCCACATTTTCCTCCCTCCTGAATCCTCCTCCCCCCCCCCCCACCTCCTCTCTCTCTGTGGATGACTTCGTCAACCACTTTGAAAAGAAGGTTGACGACATCCGATCCTCGTTTGTTAAGTCTAATAACACTGCTGGTCCTGCTCACACTGCCCTACCCTATGCTTTGACTTCTTTCTCCCCTCTCTCTCCAGATAAAATCCTGCGACTTGTGACTGCAGGCCGCCCAACAACCTGCCCGCTTGACCCCATCCCCTCCTCCCTTCTCCAGACCATCTCCGGTGACCTTCTCCCCTACCTCACCTCGCTGATCAACTCATCCTTGACCGCTGGCCATGTCCCTTCCGTCTTCAAGAGAGCGAGAGTTGCTCCCCTCCTCAAAAAACCAACACTCGACCCCACTGATGTCAACAACTACAGACCAGTATCCCTTCTTTCTTTTCTTTCCAAAACTATTGAGCGTGCCGTCTTTAGCCAACTCTCTTGCTATCTCTCTCAGAATGACCTTCTTGATCCAAACCAATCAGGTTTCAGGACTGGTCATTCAACTGAGACTGCTCTTCTCTGTGTCACGGAGACTCTCCGCACTGCTAAAGCTAACTCTCTCTCCTCTGCTCTTGTCCTTCTAGACCTGTCTGCTGCCTTTGATACTGTGAACCATCAGATCCTCCTCTCCACCCTCTCCGAGATGGGCATCTCCGGCGCGGCTCACTCCTGGATTGCGTCCTACCTGACCGGTCGCTCCTACCAAGTGGCGTGGCGGGAAGCTGTCTCCGCACCACGTGCTCTCACCACTGGTGTCCCCCAGGGATCGGTTCTGGGCCCTCTCCTTTTCTCCCTATACACCAAGTCACTTGGCTCTGTCATATCCTCACATGGTCTCTCCTATCATTGCTACGCTGACGATACACAACTAATCTTCTCCTTTCCCCCTTCTGATAACCAGGTGGCGAATCGCATCTCTGCATGTCTGGCAGACATATCAGTATGGATGACGGATCACCACCTCAAGCTGAACCCTGGCAAGACGGAGCTGCTCTTCCTCCCGGGGAAGGACTGCCCGTTCCATGATCTCGCCATCACGGTTGACAACTCCGCTGTGTCCTCCTCCCAGAGTGCGAAGAGCCTAGGCGTGACCCTGGACAACACCCTGTCGTTCTCCGCCAACATCAAGGCGGTGACCCGCTCCTGCAGGTTCATGCTCTACAACATTCGGAGAGTGCGACCCTGCCTTACACAGGAAGCGGCGCAGGTCCTGGTCCAGGCACTTGTCATCTCCCGTCTGGACTACTGCAACTCGCTGTTGGCTGGGCTCCCTGCCTGTGCCATTAAACCCCTACAACTCATCCAGAATGCCGCAGCCCGTCTGGTGTTCAACCTTCCCAAGTTCTCTCACGTCACCCCCCTCCTCCGCACACTCCACTGGCTTCCAGTTGAAGCTCGCATCCGCTACAAGACCATGGTGCTTGCCTATGGAGCAGTGAGGGGAACGGCACCTCTGTACCTTCAGGCTCTGATCAGTCCCTACACCCAAACGAGGACATTGCGTTCATCCACCTCTGGCCTGCTGACTCCCCTTCCTCTGCGGAAGCACAGCTCCCGCTCAGCCCAGTCAAAACTGTTCGCTGCTCTGGCACCCCAATGGTGGAACAAGCTCCCTCACGACGCCAGGACAGCGGAGTCACTCACCACCTTCCGGAGACATTTGAAACCCCACCTCTTTAAGGAATACCTGGGATAGGATAAAGTATTCCTTCTAACCCCCCCCCCCCCCCCCCCCCCCCCCCCCCCAAATTGTAAAGTGGTTATCCCACTGGCTATAGGGTGAACGCACCAATTTGTGAGTCGCTCTGGCTAAGAGCGTCTGCTAAATGACGTTAATGTGCCCTTGAGCAAGGCACTTAACCCTAATTGCTCCTGTAAGTCGCTCTGGTTAAGAGCGTCTGCTAAATGACTAAAATGTAAATGTAAATGTTAACCAGCTCAGCAGTACCATTTTTGAGCCAAAACCCAGGATAGAGGGGCTGAGTGAATGTGGTCTGCACTCTGTGGAGGAGGGTCATTGTGTCAGAGACACTGTAGAAGGACAGAGTTCCTGCCTTGTGATCCAGGTACACTCCTACTCTGGAGGACTGAGGGCCTGATACTTTAGTCATTACACTATTGTGTATGAACCAATAACTACCACTATAGTACACTAAACTCCAGGACTTGTCATTAAGTCCAAATCTACCATCTGTCCCTGTTCTGCTGATGTCTTTATATGAGACTGCTGAAAAAACACACTTCCCACTCCACTCCACCTCCCAGTAACAGCGTCCAGACAGACCCTCTCTACACAGAACCTGACAGTAGTTTGTGAATCTGTCTGGATGAACAGGATATGGTTGGACTTGGCCTGTACGTTTCACCTTTCTGTTCCCTTTAGACAGAGAGAGGCGTGTGCCTGCTGTGTTTGGGTCCAGTGTGAGCTGACAGGAATCTGGGAGAAGAGCAGAGCAGAGACCAATGAGGGGAGTTAGAACAATAAGTTAAGTCAGATACTGTATCTACCCTGTCTTTGATTAGAGCACAGCAGAGATCAAATCAGAGAAATATGAGGAGTCAGATAGATACCCAGTCTTTGATTAGATCTACTATTGCTATATATTTCTAGAGGGATTGTTAGGAGTGTCAGTAAAAAGAGACTGTTAGTTACTTCAGAATAAAGAGACTCACATTGTAAGAACTGTTCTCTGGTCTTGGGCTCTGGAGGCAGTACAACATCCACTATATTCACTACAGACACACAAACACATTCACAGAGAGAGGGAATGTTATCATCATACCATATTCCACATGTATATGACTAGTAGGGAACTTTCAATGGTCTAAAGTTGATGTTCTTATTATTTTCAACACACCTGTAGTGGAGATCTTGGTCCATTCTCCTTTAAGGATGTCTTCTAGTTTCTCTCTCAGTTCAGACACAGTCTTACTCACATCTCCAAAGTACTGAAGAGGACGGACAACGATGCTGGGTAAGTCTGAAGATACACTGGTACTGGAGAGAGACTGATAACTCTGGGGGGAGAGAAAGAGAGCGAGAGAACAGAACCAAATGATTGAGAGTTTCACATTGAGTTTTAATTTCATATCACATGTATCAAGGCAGTTGACGCTGTAGGACAGAGTTCCTGCCCTGTGGTCCAGGTACACTCCTACTCTGGAGGACCAGGGGACAGATATTTCTGTTTTATTAGCATTGTGCAAAACCCTACAATGGGGGGGGTAGCACTCCAAAGTCCAGGACTGACTGTTACCTAGAAATGTAGACTCTGGGACCTTTCCTTTCCTGATGATCCCTCTATATGACACTGCTATTTCAACCCATCCACCGCTCCACTCTACCTCCCAGTAGCAGACTCCAGACAGGCCCTCTCTACACAGCACCTGTCTCCAGTAGTCAGGATAGGGCTGAGCTTTATCAGTGGCTGTCACCTTCCTGTTTCCCTCAGACAAGCTGAGTTCTGGATGAGCTGTATTCAGATCCAATGTCAGCTGGAGGACGTCTGACTGATGAAGAACAAAACCCAATAAGTAAAAGAAAGAACATGTATGTTGTCTTTGAGAGGGTGTTTGAATATCACTTACAGAGGGACAACTCTTCTTTGGTCTTCAGCTAAGGAGACATTTCGAATTCATTCACTATTAAAAAATGCAACTTCATATCACATGTATCAAGGCAGTTGAGTTACCTGGAGGAAATGGATGTGATCCTCTGTGTGTGAGAGCTGCTCCAGCTCAGTGCTTCTCTTCCTCAGCTCAGCTATCTCCTGCTCCAGTTGCTCCAGGAGTCCTTCAGCTTGACTCACTAGAGCCTTCTCTTGGGCTCTGATCAGCTCCTTCACCTCAGAGCGCCTTCTCTCAATGGAGCGGATCAGCTCGGTAAAGATCTTATCACTGTCCTCAACTGCTGCCTGTGCAGAGCGCTGTTAAGAGAGAGAGAGAGAGACTGACTTGGCTTACTTTAATGAGCCATCCTCATTACACGAACACCCCCACCCCTAAAAGCACATTGCGTGCCACCACAACCTCCACACAATCACATTATCCAGTACCCAACACCACATTCCAACCGTCCATCCAACCCCTCCTCTCCAGCCGTACAGATAGCCCCCCTGAGCCCCCATACCTCCTGAAACAACTCCACACTGTTGATCATTTTGTACAACTCAAACTCAACCCTAAGGCGTCAACAGTATTGGCATTACCCTGGCAACACAGAAAAAACATGATGAACAGTCTGTCATTGCAGAAAACGGACACCCCTCCCCAACTCCCAGGTCAACCCGAGCCAACCATCTGGCCCTTCATTGGACACTGTGTTAACAAACCTCCAAACAAGCTTCAATTCCATACAACACTCCTTCAGTAGCCTCAAACTGCTCTTAAACACTAGTAAAACTAAATGCATGCTCTTCAACCGAACGCTGCTTGCACCCGCCCACCCGACTAGAATCACTACTCTCGACGGGTCTGACCTAGAGTATGTGGATAACTACAAATATCTAGGTGTCTGGTTAGACTGTAAACTCTCCTTCCAGACTCACATTAAGAATCTCCAATCCAAAGTTAAATCTAGAATCGGTTTCCTATTTCGCAACAAAGCCTCCTTCACTCATGCTGCCAAACATGCCCTCGTAAAACTGACTATCCTACCGATCCTTGACTTCGGCGATGTCATTTACAAAATAGCCTCCAACACTCTACTCAGCAAATTGGATGTAGTCTATCACAGTGCCATCCGTTTTGTCTCCAAAGCCACATATAATACCCACCACTGTGACCTGTACGCTCTTGTTGGCTGGTCCTCACTACATATTCGTCGCCAAACCCACTGGCTCCAGGCCACTAAGCTAAGGATCCTGGGACTAAACACCTCCCTCTGCAACTGGATCCTGGACTTCCTGACGGGCCGCCCCCAGGTGGTAAGGGTAGGTAACAACACATCTGCCACACTGAACCTCAACACGGGGGCCCCTCAGGGGTGCGTGCTCAGTCCCCTCCTGTACTCTCTGTTCACCCATGACTGCATGGCCAGGCACGACTCCAACACCATCATTAAGTTTGCCGACGACACAACAGTGGTAGGCCTGATCACCGACAACGATGAGACAGCCTATAGGGAGGAGGTCAGAGATCTGGCCGTGTGGTGCCAGGACAACAACCTCTCCCTCAACGTGACCAAGACAAAGGAGATGATTGTGGACTACAGGAAAAAAAAGAGGACTGAGCACGCCCCCATTCTCATCGACGGGGCTGTAGTGGAACAGGTTGAGAGCTTCAAGTTCCTTGGTGTCCACATCACCAATGAACTATCATGGTCCAAACACACCAAGACAGTCGTGAAGAGGGCACGACAAAGCCTATTCCCCCTCAGGAGACTGAAAAGATTTGGCATTGGTCCTCAGATCCTCAAAAAATTCTACAGCTGCACCATCGAGAGCATCCTGACTGGTTGCATCACCGCCTGGTATGGCAACTGCTTGGCCTCTGACCGCAAGGCACTACAGAGGGTAGTGCGTACGGCCCAGTACATCACTGGGGCAAAGCTCCCTGCCATTCAGGACCTCTATACCAGGCGGTGTCAGAGGAAGGCCCTCAAAATTGTCAAAGACTCCAGCCACCCTAGTCATAGACTGTTCTCTCTGCTACCGCACGGCAAGCGGTACCAGAGTTCCAAGTCTAGGTCCAAAAGACTTCTCAACAGCTTCTACCCCCAAGCCATAAGACTCCTGAACAGCTAATCATGGCTACCTGGACTATTTGCACTGCCGCCCCCACCCCATCCTTTTTACGCTGCTGCTACTCTGTTAAGTATTTATGCATAGTCACTTTAACTCTACCCACATGTACATATTACCTCAACTACCTCAACTAGCCGGTGCCCCCGCACATTGACTCTGCAACGGTACCCCCCTGTATATATAGCCTCCCTACTGTCACTTTATTTTACTGTATATATAGCCTCCCTACTGTCACTTTATTTTACTTCTGCTCTTTTTTTCTCAACACTTTTTGTTGTTGTTGTTTTATTCTTATTTTTGTTTAAAATAAATGCACTGTTGGTTAAGGGCTGTAAGTAAGCATTTCACTGTAATGTCTGCACCTGTTGTATTCGGCGCATGTGACCAATAACATTTGATTTGATTTGATTTGATTTGATCTATAAATCACTGCTAGGCAAATCCCCGCCTTATCTTAGCTCATTGGTCACCATAGCAACACCCACCCATAGTCTGCGCTCCAGCGGGTATATCTCACTGGTCATCCCCAAAGCCAACACCTCCTTTGGCCGCAATTCCTTCCAGTTCTCTGCTGCCAATGACTGGAACGAATTGCAAAAATCTCTGAAGCTGGAGACACTTATCTCCCTCACTAACTTTAAGCATCAGTTGTCAGAGCACCTTACCGATCACTGCACCTGTACACAGCCCATCTGTAATTAGCCCACCCAACTACCTCATCCCTATATTGTTATTTATTTTGCTAATTTGTACCCCAGTATCTCTATTTACACATAATCTCTTGCACATCTATCATTCCAGTGTTAATACTAATTGTAATTATTTTGCACTATAGCCTATTTTATTGCCTTACCTCCATAACTTGCTAAATTTGCACACACTGTATATATATGTATTTCTGTTGTATTTTTGACTTTGTTTTGTTTACCCCATATGTAACTCTGTCTTGTTGTTTTTATCGCACTGCTTTGCTCTATCTTGGCCAGGTCGCAGTTGTAAATGAGAACTTGTTCTCAACTGGTTTACCTGGTTAAATAAAGGTGAAATAAAAAATAAATAAAAAATAAAACCAACTATTGGTGTCCAGGGCTCCATGTAATACCCTCCACTGGAGGACCCCTGACCTTTCCAGCACTGGGAGCTTATTGAGCACCCTCCACCTATACCCTGCCATGCTCTCAGCCCCCACAACCCCCTGCCACTGATGCCCCTTCACTCCCACTAAGCTCAGAGTGTTAAAAGTCAGTAAGTCCTCCAGACTCTCCTGCCAGTCCCCAGTCTCTGCTGTCCCTTGCAGTGGTGGAAACGGTGGTGGACCCTCCTCAGGCTGCTCCAGCCCTCAGTACTGCAGCATAGAAATCAGAGACCCCTGCTGTATTGAGTCTCTCCTGCCGCATGATGAAGAGCTGCTGATCCAGCCCCAAACCACCAGCCCTCCTCAACAGAGCACATGCTGGTTCCCTCCAGCCCACCTCCGTACGGTACAGTATCCTCTGTGCTGCTGAGTCAGAACGCTGCAGGTCCACAAGCAGACCACCGGGGGCGTTGAGAATGGCCAATTTAAGCCATAGAGAGGATGCCACCAAGTTGTTGATGATCAGCACCGTCCCTCTGTATGCCACTTGGGAGATGAGCCACCTCCACTTCGTCAGCCTCGACACCACCGCTTGTGACACTCCTTCCCAGTTCTTCCTATCCCAACCCTCCGAGCCCAGATACACCCCAAGCATATTGAGCCACTCACAGCCCCACTGCAACCCCCCTGTAAGCTGCAGAGGTGCCCTGTCCCTCCATGCCCCACATAACATAGCCTCACTCTTGCCCCAGTTTCCCTAAGCAGAAGACGCCCCCTCGTACACCCTCAAACTATTCTCCAGGGCCTGTAGGTTCTGCTCATCCCTAACCAACACAGACGTCATCAGCGTATGCTGACACTGGTATGCCTGTCCCCAACCCTATGACTGGCTCCCACACTCCCTGTAGCCTCCTGCGTAGCAGGCCCAGAAAGGGCTCAATAACAAGAGTGTATAGCTGCCCTGACAGAGGGCATCCCTGGTGAATGCCCCTCCCTACCCAGACTGGCCTACTGAGCCCTCCCCACACCTTGACCATACATGAAGCCCCAGCATATGACCACGACATTACGTGGTCCTCTGTAGCTCAGCTGGTAGAGCACGGCGCTTGTAACGCCAGGGTAGTGGGTTCGATCCCCGGGACCACCCATACACAAAAATGTATGCACGCATGACTATAAGTCGCTTTGGATAAAAGCGTCTGCTAAATGGCATATTATTTATATTTATTTATTTAACATTTGAACACAGGCCACAAAATTCTCCCCACAACCAAAACAACACATTGAACAGATATTCATGGTCCACCCTATCAAAGGCTTTCTCCTGATTATGAACAGATTGTTTGTGATTGAGCGTCCTGGTACAAAGTACGTTTCGTCCTTCTGTACAATAGAGTCCAGGTGGGACTTCAGTCTGTTAACGAGGACCTTGGCAAAGACCTTATATTCCACACAGAGCAATGCCACAGGCCTCCAGTTCTTTATGTCGCTCAAATCCCTATTTTGGGCAGGAGAGTAAAAGCCTCCCGTCTACAGCTTAGCGACAGCTCCCACACCCCGACGCACTCACGCAACACACGTTCTGTCCAATAATTCCGCAGAACTTTTTATAAAAATCCACAGGCAGACCGTCTGAGAGACAGCAGCTGAGAGTTTGTGAAAGGCCAGGGAAATGTCTATTTGATTTATCTGTGACAGAGAGAGTTTGGAAAGGTCTGTGAGCAGAACCTGAGAAAACCCAGGATAATAATAATAATAATAATAAGCCATTTAGCAGACGGTTTTATCCAAAGCGACTTACAGTCATGTGCATACATTTTTACATATGGGTGGTCCCGGGGATCGAACCCACTACCCTGGCATTACAAGCACCATGCTCTACCAATTGAGCTACAGAGGATCACAGAGTTCTGCCCTCTATAAATCAGAGTACAACTCCACAGCCTCATCTCCTCACAACAGAAGTTACCCACCCATCAGGCTCCCTCATCTCCCCACAACAGAAGTTACCCACTCATCAGGCTCCCTCATCTCCCCCACAACAGAAGTTACCCACCCATCAGGCTCCCTCATCTCCCCCACAACAGAAGTTACCCACCCATCAAATCAAATCAAATCAAATTGTATTGGTCACATGCGCCGAATACAACAGGTGCAGACATTACAGTGAAATGCTTACTTACAGCCCTTAACCAACAGTGCATTTATTTTAAACAAAAAAGTAAGAATAAAACAACAACAAAAAAGTGTTGAGAAAAAAAGAGCAGAAGTAAAATAAAGTGACAGTAGGGAGGCTATATATACAGTAGTCCCAACATCTCCCCACATTATATTATATACAGTATACCCTCATCTCCCCACAACAGAAGTTACCCGCCCATCAGACAAACGTAAAACAAGGGATTTTCTTGGTTTCCCCACTCTGTTTTTCCAACCCCTCTGGTGAAACAGAGAACTGAGCCTTGTACTATAATATAATATAATGTGCCATTTTGCAGACGCTTTTATCCAAAGCGACTTACAGTCATGCGTGCATATATATATATATATATATATATATATATATATATATATATATATATATATATATATATAGTGTATGGGTGGTCCCGGGGATCGAACCCACTACCCTGGCGTTACAAGCGCCGTGCTCTACCAGCTGAGCTACAGAGGACCAGGTGCAGACACATTTATGAAAGCAAAGACAAGGTCATTATTTGGGCTCTAAACACTAACAACCTACCCTTACACACCTCTTTTGCTACCCCTGCACTAAGATTTCTGCCAGGGCATTTAAATGTTTTTGTTTGACATATTCCCCCAGTCTTTGCCGGCGTTCATGTTAAGGAAGTCTAACCGTGAAATCTCCATAAGAGGTGGGAGGGAAATCACCACAATCAGAAACCAGTAGAGAAGCCCATAAAGCCGCCATGCCAGAAAAAATCATCCATTTAAGCAGATTCTGAAGACATGCCCTTAAGAACCCATGACCCATTTTCTCAGCCTATACCGCTTCCTGGGTGAGAGGACACTAAACCCCTCATTCTTCATCACGTGTTGTACTGACCTTTCAAACCTTCCAGGATCAATCAAATAAGACTCCAGCAGAACCTTCTTTTTCCCCTTTAGTCTCCATCAGGAACCTAGAAAGTTCTCTCACCGTATATACTGGGCCCTCAGCCTGACAGCTCTGGATCCAATGAGCCATCTGAAAACGAGACGCCTTGTCCTCTGCTCCCGCAGACTCACCTCCCCCCTCTTCCTCCTCCACCATTGGCACGGTACCGTCCTCCTCCTCCCCAGTCTCTGCCCCCCTGCACTTCCCCCCTGATCAGAGCCTCTTCCCCAATGACAGGCAATATTTCCTGGGATGAGCCCACCAAGCCTTCGCCCACCGGAGTCTCTGTTACTACAGAAACCTGCCTCAGCTCATGTAGCCCAGCTGCAACCCTCCCCACCACCGCTTTCTCCACGGCCTGCACACCACCACTTGGCCATGCACTACTACCGTGTAGCTCAGTTGGTAGAGCATGGCGCTTGCAACACCAGGGTTGTGGGTTCGTTTCCCATGGGGGGACAGTATGAAAATGTATGCACTCACTAACTGTAAGTCGCTCTGGATAAGAGCATCTGCTAAATGACTAAAATGTAAAAAATGTACTCTCCTCCCTCCTGGTACCCCTGCCATTTATTTTGCAATTCTGAGTAATCACTATTTTAGTAAGGATTAGTAAGGAAAAACACTTTATTCAGTACTACTGCAGTTGCTTAATAATTCCAATAGATGGCAGCATAAGACCATGAATGACATTTCAGAAGATTAGTTTAGTTCTCTCCCTGGATACACCACCACTCCCCCTCACAGGAAAACTCCTGCCTGAGCTTTTTACTGTCCCTTTCCACACTGCTAACGCAAGAGGAAGGACTGAAAACACATTACTGTGAAGTAATATAATGATGATTCATGTTTATTATTACCTGTTTTTATGGTCATGTTTTGAAATTATACTTCATTACTATAATGATTATCAATACGCCTGAACATTAATTCAGTCACCTCTGGTCGACAAAAACGTATTTTCCTAGTACATTAATTGTCAAATTCATCAACCAGCATCGAGCTCTCTGCCTTCTCACGGAAGCGAGGGGCATGTTGAGGTAAATATGCTAACCGCGACGGTTGCATTATGTCATTTATTGGTGGGCTGGAAGATGCAGTGTTTTTTCTTTTCTATATTTACTCCCAATATGAGATAATTTTATATAGAAGGTTTTTATAATGCATGTTTACTAGGGTTGAGGTTAGCGCATCTGAGTAGGGATTATTTGGGTTCAATACCTGTCCTACCTATCAATCATATTGCTGCTTGTAGCCTATAACTGAAGATCCCAACACTAGAAACACCAAAAACTATCTGTGCTAGCAAACCCTGTGTTCAACCCCTCCCCTGTGTAACCTTGAAGTTTGTTAAGAAACAAACACTTGTCTATGAAAACAGACATGTTTAACGGATTCCGCTTGGCACCCAGCCAAGAGCACACGAAAACCACTTGCAAATGTACCAAAACTAACCAACTACTTGGGGTCTGTTCGGAAGCAATAAACGGAGGCAGATTAGCCACCACAACTCTTATCGAAAGAGGCGACATCTGCACCAACACACCCCTCACAAAAATCCCACTCACAACAAGACAAACCTTTTTCATTAACACAACCACCGCCTTGTTCATTCTGGATGCAGAGTGCAGATGTTCTGCTCCAACCTGTTCGCCGTCCATGAGCAAAACTTCCTCCACACCTTTTTCCGGAACGCACCCGAAGCGACAGCTTTTCATCTCCACTCGGTTGAGGCCATCACGCCGCCCTAACAAACTACCCCTACTCCCCCCTCAACTCTAAACGATAAACAGTGGAAACCAATAAACAAACCCTCCACCATCAGAAAATAAATTCAGAAAATACGCAAGAACCAAAAGAAAAAAGAATAGTAGCCCTCCTCACGAACAACAAATCTCTCACACAACCAACTTCTTCTTCTATGATATAATGGCGGTCCACAAACCAACGTTAAAGGTGCATGCCGCCACCTACTGTGCTGGAGTGTGTGGTCAATCACGGTTTCCAACATTTCTAAATCCTCCTACCTAACTCAGTACTTCTGAGAAAATAAAGAGCCCTACTAACTTCTAATAGACCCTCCCCCATCCCCAAAATCCCTTCCAAACCCCCCCAACCCCGTCCAACCTCAATGACCCTACACTTCAATCTTTCCCTCTCTTCAACATACTTACAACAATATAACAACACATGCTCCACCGTTTCATCGACCGTACCCCCCAGACACAAACCATTCACATGCTTGCCAACCAGATGTAATGACGAGTTCAATGTACAATGTCCTAAGCGCAATCGAGTAAACACCACATCTTCCTTCCTAATCTGACCTTTGAATCTTGGTCCATCAACCTTTCTGTAAAACTGTAAACTATTCATATAAATGCCGGCCCTTGTGCTCAGAGTACCATCTCTTCTGCCGCACATCTATCAAAATGGCTCTGATCTTACATTTGGCCTCACCTCTACCCAGTGGAACATTAATATCAATTATATCTAGTTTCAAAGCTCTTTTAGCTATCTGGTCTACAGTTTCATTCCCTTCCACACCTGTATGTGCTGGGACCCAGCAGAATGTCACTACTACCCCCATTCTCTCAATTCTCCATAATAACATTAATAACTCCAATAGTAGGTCACTCCTATTAGATTTACCAGATTATAAACTATTCAATACAGACAAAGAATCTGAGTATACTATAATTCTAACAGGTTGTACGTCCTCCACCCACTGGAGGGCAACTATTATCACCAACAGTTCAACTGAGTATACTGACAGTTCATCTGTTAGTCTTCTACATATCTGCACATCAAATTCAGGAACGTAAACGCCTGCTCCTGTGAGCCCACTATCTGGGTCCTTGGGTCCTTGGATCAATCTGTGAAAAGTGGTAGAAAAGCATAAAAACTTTTACCAATGTAATTGTCAACCAGTTTCTCTATATCACTGACTTCTGACCAATCTTTCCTTTTCTCTACCAAGGTTAGATCAACAACAGGGTCTGGGAGTAACCATGGAGGAACATCCCCTATCACCACAGAAGGGCCAACCTCCAACTCCCTCCAACTCCCTCAAACCACTCTCATCAGCAAGCTTTCCAACTGTCCAACCAAAACCACTGCCTTGTCTACTAGTATATTCCCAACAGTCATCTAGAACAGTAGCAGTGGGATGCTCAACCTCACAGCCTTTCAACCCAATAAGATAATGACCATTTTTTACGCCGTACATACAAAGGCATCTCACCTGCCTCCACCAGTAAGGCACATACAGATGTTGATTTAAATGCACCAATACATATCCTTAAAACTATATACTGGATTCTGTCCAGCTTCTGAAGCCAAGTCTTTACCTCTGTTCCATAAACTGTACACCAGTAATCAATTGTCGTCCTGATCAGAGCTCTATAAATATCCATCAACTATTGGTTATGAATGGGGTGCTGACAGACAGAGACCCACACAACCAACTACTGCAAAAGTCATGGAATGAGAGAGGCAGAGACACTGTACATTGCCATAATATAAGGTTTCTTCTTCTTTGGAGTTTAACGGCGGTTGGCATCCAATATGTTGCATTACCGCCCCAACTGGACTATAATATAAATCTATTTTAATTTGTGATACAAAATGGGAAAAGGGGAAAGGAACATTTAATTAAAAACCTTCCAACTAACCCTACACTCATTAAATACCCACTACCCCATTCCACTACTTTGACCCTATCTGCTCCTGCACCATGCCAACGGCCTGGGAGGACGGGACACGACCACTCAACACACCCTGTAACTCTTCTGAAGTCTAATCTTGTATGCCCAAATACTTCTCTGCAGCTGCCACCACAACATCTTTTTTCTTTGATTTACGTTCCATTTGTGCGGTACAGTTGATAACCATTGCTATGAATGCTAAGAAGCTATCTTTACTGAAGCATATATCACTCGTTAGCCTATCCCTCTGTGCTGGCACAGATCTACTACTCACAGGGATCCTCTCAGGATCTCTCACCCTTGACCCATCCTCCTCTACTTTCTTCACTGTCTCAGCATACGACACCTTCTGCACTACTCTGACTCTAGCCACCTCAACCTGCCTCTCTCGCACCGGACACTTCCGATCCCCAGCAACATGGGTATCCCAAAAGTTGACACACACTTTATTCACCAGAACAATCCTTTATCCAATTCTCTTCCGCACACATAAAACATCTTGGAATTTCCCTCCCACAAACTGCTGCGAAATGACCATAAACGTTGCACCTGAATTTATGGATTTGCCACAAAAGCTTGAATCAAGATAACTGATATATCATAACATGACTTTCTCTGGTAAAGACTCAAAACTCAAAAGGACTGACTCCTATGTTTCACCACGCTCACCACCGGGTCTGCGTCCCACCAAACGGCGGGAATCACAAACACCAGGAATCTTTATCTTCAATTTCTCCAACTCCACACTTAACGCTACCCCAGAAATCACTCCTTTCAATGGTGCCCTGTTCCTAAGAGCAAAGCAAGAAACAGATCTTGACCCAAGTTGCGTGACAAGGAGCGCCCACTCCCTCTGGTCAGAAGAAACACAAACAAATATCACAAGTCCACTACAGGTTACCTTCACTGATTCAACTGCACCCAACTGTTTTCCCACCCAAAATGAAACCACAAATGGATCTACCAAAAGGTATGGATCCACTTTCTCCAACAATGTAACTCCTACTGCACCAGATTCTTCTTTATCATGTCCATTGATGCCAGGCTCTGGTTCTGAGCTCTTCACCACACCTTCTACCTCACTTAACTCTCCCTCATTCATTTCCATTTCACCTCCAGAACTCGGTCTGGTGCACGGCTCACTCTGTTTGCACTTGAGTTATAACATTTGAAAGTCTCTATTCCTTTGAAACTTTTGTGAGTGTAATGTTTACTGTTCATTTCTGGTTGTTTATTTCACTTTTGTTTATTATCTATTTCACTTGCTGTGGCAATGTAAACATATGTTTCCCATGCCAATAAAGCCCTTTGAATTCAATTGAATTGAGAGAGAGAGAGAGCTCCATGTTAATGTATAGGGGACTTGAGTCTTTCATGGTTACTCAAGGTTATGTGATGAGGTAACCCCTCTTGCGACTTCAAAATCAGTGTCAGCCTAATGGGGAATGACCTCTTGGTGAAACAGTCAAGATGTTGGTTTCTCTCCTCAGTAGACCTGGGTTCATATCCCACCGGTTACATTAAGCAGTCTATTCTCTGAAAGGGGTCCAGACAGCCTGTTCCCAACAGTGGAGCCAGTGGGATTGGATAGGGGCATCTCTCCCTCTCTGACTGGAGGAGAGAAGTGAAATGATGCCTCTCCTCTGGTCAACAATACTCACCTTGAGAGACTCCACAGCCTGTTGGAGCTCCTTCAGCTCCTTCTCTCTCTCCTGGAATCTCTGCTGGACCTTCTGCTGACTCATCCCCAGCTGCCTCTGTGGAGAATCACTCTTCAATGAGCTATCAAGCTTTATTTGTCCAGTAGATCAATAGTATAGTAATGGGACATAGGGCCCATAGAAGTTAGGGATTAATATGTTGAGGAAGTGTCTGTGTGGAATTATATTATTATATTGTTATGTGAATGATTATAGTTTTAACAGTGCACAAAACAGGGGAGCTGATTGTGTGTTTGATAACGAATGATAATGGTGTTTGATAACGAATGATAATGATGTTTGATAACGAATGATAATGGTGTTTGACTTTAGAAAATGGTGATACATTTGGAGACTCTGGGTTAACATATCTATATACTCAAGGTTTGTGTTCATATTTGTTCTGCCGTGGATTGATTTCACTTGAATGATCTCATGTTCAAACAGCCTTAGTTCCTACTGTACAGTGCCTTGTGAAAGTATTCATCCCCCTTGGCATTTTTCCTATTTTGTTGCCTTACAACCTGGAATTAAAATGGTTTTTTTGTGGGTTTGTATCATTTGATTTACACAACATGCCTAACACTTTGAAGATGCAAAATATTTTTGTGTGTGAAACAAACAAGAAATAAGACCAAAAAAAAGAAAACTTGAGCGTGCATAACTATTCACCCCCCCAAAGTCAATACTTTGTAGAGCCACCTTTTGCAGCAATTATAGCTGCAAGTCTCTTGGGGTATGTCTCTATAAGCTTGGCACATCTAGCCACTGGCAAAACTGCTCCAGCTCCTTCAAGTTGGATGGGTTCCTCTGGTGTACAGCAATCTTTAAGTCATACCGCAGATTCTCAATTGGATTGAGGTCTTGGCTTTGACTAGGCCATTCCAAGACATTTAAATGTTTCCCCTTAAATCGCTTGAGTGTTGCTTTAGCAGTATGCTTAGGGTCATTGTCCTGCTGGAAGGTGAACCTCTGTCCCAGTCTCAAATCTCTGGAAGACTGAAACAGGTTTCCCTCAAGAATTTCCCTGTATTTAGCACCATTCATCATTCCTTCAATTCTGACCAGTTTCCCAGTCCCTGCCGATGAAAAACATCCCCACAGCATGAAAAAAAAATGAATGCACGCACGACTGTAAGTCGCTTTGGATAAAAGCGTCTGCTAAATGGCATATTATTATTATTATTATTATTATGCTGCCACCACCATGCTTCACTGTGGGGATGGTGTTCTCGGGGTGATGAGAGGTGTTGGGTTTGCGCCAGACATAGCATTTTTCTTGATGGCCAAAAAGCTCAATTTGAGTCTCATCTGACCAGAGTACCTTCTTTCATATGTTTGGGGAGTCTCCCACATGCCTTTTAGCGAACACCAAACGTGTGGTAATGCCTCTTTTCTGGCCGCTCTTCCGTAAAGCCCAGCTCTGTGGAGTGTACGGCTTAAAGTGGTCCTATGGACAGATACCCCAATCTACGCTGTGGAACTTTGCAGCTCCTTCAGGGTTATATTTGGTCTCTGTTGCTTCTCTGATTAATGCCCTCCTTGCCTGGTCCGTGAGTTTTGATGGGCGGCCCTCTCTTGGCAGGTTTAATGTGGTGCCATATTCATATGCACGTACCACTTTTCCATTATTTATTTTTCAGAATTATTTGAAACAAGTTTTTTTTTTTTATTCCACTTCACCAATTTTGACTATTTTGTGTATGTCCATTACATGAAATCCAAATAAAAATCAATTTAAATTACAGGTTGTAATGCAACAAAATAGAAAAAACGCCAAGGGGGATGAATACTTTTGCAAGGTACTGTATCTTTAATTCTTTGTTTATCAGACAGTCACCAACAAGTAGTTCTGGTCTTACCTGTTTCTCAGTCCTCTCTGCTGCAGCTGACACTGTATCATGGCCTTTATGTTCATCCATTGTACACTGATAACAGATACACTGCTGATCGGTACGACAGAAAACCTCCAGCAGTTTGTCATGATGAGAGCAGATCTTCTCCTGTAGTTGTGCGGAGGCTTTGACCAGCTTGTGCTTCTTCAAAGCAGGAGATTCATAGTGAGATTGGTGGTGAGTCTCACAGTAAGAAGCCAAACACGTCAGACAGGACATGAGGGCTTTCCGCTTTCTGGTCCCAGTGCAGACATCACACGCCACATCTCCAGGTCCAGCATAGCACAGAGCAGGAGGGGGAGCAGCCTGGAGTCCTGTCTTCTTCAGTTTCTCCACCATCTCAGCCAACATGTTATTTTTCCTCAGATTAGGCCTTGGAGTGAAGGTCTCTAAGCACTGAGGACAGGTATAGACCCCTTTCAGAACATCCTGATCCCAGCAGCCCTCAATACAGCTCCTACAGTAACTGTGTCCACAGGGGATGGTGACCGGCTCCTTCAGTAGATCCAGACAGACAGAACAACAGAACTGGTCCTGGTCCAGCAGAACTCCCTGCTGAGACATTTGGACAGTTGTTCACTCTCACACAGACAGACGACACAGAGACTCAGATCAGTTTCGTTTCCTCAGAAGAGAGTTTGTGGCAGGGGGATTGACTTCCTGGTTCTGTCAGAGGGGTGGGGTTAGAAGGAGGGAGGGGTTAGAAGAAGGGAGGAAGAGAGAGAGGAACTGCATGCAACAGCAAGAGGGAGACAGATAGTTTTGTTCCTAGGTTAGAGGCCTTAACATGGAACAAATGAAATAATGAATCTTAAAATGTGAGTTGTTAGAATATATAAAAGATAACAGTTTCTATGAAGAACATATGTATAATTATTTTAATGACCTTTATAATGCCTTATAATACACTTACTTGTTTAAATTAAGCAATAAGGCCTGAGGAGGTGTGGTATATGGCCAATATACACTACCACAGCTAAGGGCTGTTCTTAGGCACAACGCAACGTGGATTGAGAATTATAGAACACTTTCAAAAATCAAATCACATTTTATTGGACGCATACATATATTCAGCAGATGTTATTGTGGGTGTAGCGAAATGCTTGTGTTCCTGGCTCCAACAGTGCAGTAATAACTTACAATACACAACAATACACACTAATCTAAAAAGTAAAGGAATGGAATTAAGAAATATAAAAAGATTAGGACGAGCAATGTTGGAGTCCGGAGTGTGTGTGTATATACAGTGGGGGAAAAAAGTATTTAGTCAGCCACCAATTGTGCAAGTTCTCCCACTTGAAAAGATGAGAGAGGCCTGTAATTTTCATCATAGGTACACGTCAACTATGACAGACAAAATGAGATTTTTTATCTCCAGAAAATCACATTGTAGGATTTTTTATTAATTGATTTGCAAATTATGGTGGAAAATAAGTATTTGGTCAATAACAAAAGTTTATCAATACTTTGTTATATACCCTTTGTTGGCAATGACACAGGTCAAACGTTTTCTGTAAATCTTCACAAGGTTTTCACACACTGTTGCTGGTATTTTGGCCCATTCCTCCATGCAGATCTCCTCTAGAGCAGTGATGTTTTGGGGCTGTCGCTGGGCAACACGGACTTTCAACTCCCTCCAAAGATTTTC
This sequence comes from Coregonus lavaretus, assembly GCF_964263955.1. Taxonomy (NCBI): domain Eukaryota; kingdom Metazoa; phylum Chordata; class Actinopteri; order Salmoniformes; family Salmonidae; genus Coregonus; species Coregonus lavaretus. Next base: position 92,516 of record NW_028159744.1, on the reverse strand, counting down.
TATGAGGTTGAGATCTGGAGACTGGCTAGGCCACTCCAGGACCTTGAAATGCTTCTTACGAAGCCACTCCTTCGTTCCCCGGGCGGTGTGTTTGGGATAATTGTCATGCTGAAAGACCCAGCCATGTTTCATCATCAATGCCCTTGCTGATGGAAGGAGGTTTTCACTCAAAATCTCACGATACATGGCCCCATTCATTCTTTCCTTTACACGGATCAGTCGTCCTGGTCCCTTTGCAGAAAAACAGCCCCAAAGCATGATGTTTCCACCCCCATGCTTCACAGTAGGTATGGTGTTCTTTGGATGCAACTCAGCATTCGTTGTCCTCCAAACACGACGAGTTGAGTTTTTACCAAAAAGTTATAATTTGGTTTCATCTGACCATATGACATTCTCCCAATCCTCTTCTGGATCATCCAAATGCACTCTAGCAAACTTCAGACGGGCCTGGACATGTACTGGCTTAAGCAGGGGAACACGTCTGGCACTGCATGATTTTAGTCCCTGGCGGCGTAGTGTGTTACTGATGGTAGGCTTTGTTACTTTGGTCCCAGCTCTCTGCAGGTCATTCACTAGGTCCCCCCGTGTGGTTCTGGGATTTTTACTCACCGTTCTTGTAATAATTTTGACCCCACGGGGTGCGATCTTGCGTGCAGCCCCAGATCGAGGGGGATTATCAGTGGTTTTGTATGTCTTCCATTTCCTAATAATTGCTCCCACAGTTGATTTCTTCAAACCAAGCTGCTTACCTATTGCAGATGCAGTCTTCCCAGCCTGGTGCAGGTCTACAATTTTGTTTCTGGTGTCCTTTGACAGCTCTGGTCTTGGCCATAGTGGAGTTTGGAGTGTGACTGTTTGAGGTTGTGGACAGGTGTCTTTTATACTGATAACAAGTTCAAACAGGTGCCATTAATACAGGTAACGAGTGGAGGACAGAGGAGCCTCTTAAAGAAGAAGTTACAGGTCTGTGAGAGCCAGAAATCTTGCTTGTTTATAGGTGACCAAATACTTGTTTTCCACCATAATTTGCAAATAAATTCATTAAATATCCTACAATGTGATTTTATGGATCTTTTTTTCTCAATTTGTCTGTCATAGTTGACGTGTACCTATGATGAAAATTACAGGCCTCTCTCATCTTTTTAAGTGGGAGAACTTGCACAATTGGTGGCTGACTAAATACTTTTTTCCCCCACTGTATATATATATATATATATATATATATATATATTGATCAGTGTGTTTTTCTGTAACAACTTGGTATCACAATTCTTGAACCCTTAAACAGAATTCCATCAAGTCCAGATAGCTCATCCCTGTATTGACCATAAGGGTATGGTATAGCTTATACAGACTACCTGCATGTTATGGCTTGAATTACCTTTTGCAAACACTCATCTTCTGCAGCAGCACATGAAATAACTGTCCACATTTCATCTGAGACTGGGCAACTCTTTCTGATAAGGTTTACATCCTGCTCCTATATCTAGTTTGGTTCTGAGCTGTCAAAAGCTCTGGACAATGTGTCTGCCAATAACAATTATTTTCCCTGGCCTGTACTCGAGTTGCAAGTCATATTTCTGAAGTTTTAGAAACAGTCTCTGTTCTCTTGGTGGTGTGTGTGTTAGACCCTTCTTTACAATAGTAATTTAAGGTTGATGATCTGTTTCATCCCACACTGTTTTACCACAGATAAACTCACTGAATTTCTCACATGCATATGACGTTGCCAATGCCTCTTTCTCAATCTGAGCATAGTTACACTCAGAAGTTGTCAGAGCCCTGGAGGCATATGCAACTGGGCGCCATCTAGTGCCATACTGCTGTAATAACACTGCACCTTAACCTGCTTTAGAGGCATCTGCTGAGATTTTGGTTTTGCGCTTTTTATCATAGAACCAAAGTACTGGAGCATGCATGATCAATGCCTTGAGCTCCTCAAAACTCTTTCTGGTGATTACTGTTCCAACACCACTCTGTAGTTTTACACAGTAGACTTCTCATCTGACTAGTGTGAGTTGCCAGATTAGGTACACATTAGCCCACATAGTTAACCATCCCTTAGAACCTTTGTATGTCCTCTTGATCGGTAGGCAGTGGCATGTTCTTGATGGCTGTCACTTTGCTCTGGTCTGTCTGAACACCTTCACATGTTAGTTTTTCACCCAAGAAGGTTATTTCTGTCTTTCTGAATTCCCATTTGTCTGCGTTTAGCTTTAGCCCATTATCTCTGGCTAGATCAAGTGCTGCTTTCAACCTGGTGTTGTGCTCTTCAAGAGTCTGACCCCATATTAGCACATCATCAATGGACACTGTGGTGCCTGACACACTCTCAGATATCTGTTGGACTGTCCTATGAAAGACTTCTGGTGCTGAAGTGAGACCAAACGGGAGCATTTTAAATGACTACCTACCAAAAGGAGGATTGAAAGTATAAAGCCTTGTATTCTCCTTGTCTAGACTGATCTGCCAAAACCCTGATTGTCACGGTTTACTAAGCCAGAACCCAGAAGCAGACCAGGACAAGGTGAGTAGAAATGAAGGTGAGTATTTATTTAACAGATTCAAAAAACGATGTAGAATAATCCAGAGGACAGAGCGGACGGCGGAGATGAGTTGGTGGAGGTGCAGTGGTAGGTCCAAGAATGGCTCGGCAGCCGCCGACAACCAGGCAGGGGTTGGGTGAAGGTTCCGGGAGATTTGATTGCAGATAGAAACAAAACGGAGGTAAGTACACGGCAAGCCAACAAGGTGCAAAACAACAAAACTAACGCTAGAAACTCCAAGGCTGATACACTGACAAACATACTGTTCATGGCTAACGATCCGGCAGGGAATGGATGTCAGGTCAGGTCTTAAGAAGGGTGATGATCAGGACCAGGTGTGCAGGCCACTGATGCGATGCAGGTGCGGTTAATCGGGAGATCTCCCGCCTAGCAACGTCGCCCGGCAACCAGGCCGGGAGCGTTTACGAACCCTCAGGAAACTGGAGATTCAGAGCAGAAAAATGGCAACACAGGCAGGAACCGACTCAGGATGCAGGGTTCATGACACTGATGAGGCGTCTAGCTTTGAGAAGTGTTTAGCCCCTGCTATGTCCCAGAATATCTCCCCTCTGGTAGGCAGCTGAAAGTGTTCCCTTTTTACATGCTTGTTTAGCTCTTTTGGATCCATACACAGTCTGAGCGAGCCGTCTTCCTTCTCAACTATTACTAGTGAGTGGACCCATTCAGTAGGCTCTTCTACTTTGTCTAGGATATCTAAGGACTCTAGCCTCAGCAGCTCTGCTTTTAGCTAGTCTCTTGGTGATAATGGTACCTTTCTAGGTGCATGGATCACTGGTCTATTTGGCTGATCTAACTCCATTTTGGACTGCACCTTGAGTTTTCCTATTCCCTGAAAAACATCAGCATATGCATCCTCAACATTAGTCATTTCACCATATGAACCCATTTCACTAGACCCAGTAAGTTACATGACTTTAACCCAATGATGGGTGTTGTTTCTCCCTTTACTATGAAAACCGAACCTTGTGAGATTCATCATCTACCTCCAGCACCAACCTGCATGTCCCTGAAGACCACTGGTTTTACCTGTAACCGTAACAATTCAGTCTCTGGAATGATGTTGACCTGTGCTCCAGTGTCAAGTTTGAACACAATATCAGTTCCATTAGTCTTGTAGGTAGCAGTCCTCGTCTGGTCCTGCAAGTGCGACTGTTCCCACAAAGAGGTCACCCAAAGACCCCTCACTGTACTTGTTGTCACCACTGTTGTCCTGGTCATCGTTGACACATAACATAAGTACTTCTTTATTCAAGTTAACCGGAGCCGTACAAGTATCGTGCATTAAGCTGAGATCTCCCACTCTTTGTTTGAATGTTAAATGACGAGACAGAGGCATTGATGCGAGTAACCAGTCTTGTTCAGTATATTGCAATACATCCGGGTATCTCAAGTACACCGGTAAAACACTGGAGTTGCAGTAATTAACATTTACCAACAGATGGCATCATTGTGCCATCTTCCACCCATAACACTCTTCTGCGCCGGCTTCGTGTCCGATACAGTGTGCCACAGAGGCAGGGTTGCCAGGTGAAGCTACATTTCTAACCCAATGACAACTGAAAACCCGTACAAAAGCCTGAAAACTAGCCCCATTTCATTTTTTTCACAGCAAGAGAGGACTTGCCATCATTATACAATAAACCCTTTTTCCATAATGTTATCAAGCCAATTAAGAAGGAATATCATAGTAACTTGTAACGGCTTTAGAAGCAAAATTCGAGTTTCCTCAAAATAATAATTATTGCAAGCTATGACATAACATAATAAAGGAATTTGAATATGTGGCAAGAGAAAAGATAATTCGCCCTAATTAAAATCGCCAGATCATTTTCCATCAATGGATGTTGATTTAACTCGTTTAACTGCTATGATTAAGCAATAAGGCACAATGGGGTATGGGATATGGCCATATACCACAAACCCCGGGGAGCCTTATTACTATTATAAACTGGTTACCAATCACTGATTTAAATATTAATAATATGTATATGAACTAAATATGCTTGTCAACAACAGCCAGTGTTTATTTTTTAGAATTTGTTTTACCTATAGCCTAATCTGACTACTGTTACCATCAATCTACTGCGTTCTAACAACTGATCGGCTTTGATAATTTCAAATTTAATTAACTAAAAATGTCCATTAATAATAGCATAATAACACAAGTCTACAACAAACTGAAGTTATAGGCTACTTATTAAATAGGTTTTTCAGCTCCAGGTAGGCTACACAAGTGGCACTAATTGAGTGATATCGTCATTTCAACATATTTATTGTATCAAATGGTAGCCTATAATGGCATATACATTAATAGGCTACTTGATGGCCAACAGAGGCAAATCTATCATTCTCCTCATTTAATGTCAGTTTCATTGAGGATTTTCCCCCATAAAAAGAACCACGCGAAGGAGTTCCATAACTTCCATTTCAAAGTTCCACTCTGGCAGCCCCCGAGACCCAAGAACTGAGCATGCATAAAGCGATTCACTCGATAATGTTTTCTTTAAGCAGTCAACATTAGAATGCAGTTTAAACCACCTCAGAGTCGTTTTCCAGTGCTTTGTCTCCATTATTTCTTGACGTGCATCAGTTGTAGCGTATGAATATGTTTAATGGGAAAAGGGTTGGAAATAGGTGTCTCCATAATGAGAATCTAAATATCCTACCTACAACTGGTAAAAAGTTCTAACAACGTGCGTAATGCTCTCGTTCCTCTCGCTCACGTGACTCAGCCAATAGCTGTTGTGCTCTCTCAATACACTCTCCTTCGGCCCTCCGCATCACTCACTGCCTGACAGTCAGCAGCAGGTCTCTCAACACGCTCTCCTTCGGCCCTCACTTGACCTAGATTGGGGTGAGAGTGGAGGATGAGCTGAGAGAGGAGAGGAGAAGGAGAGGAAAGAAGGAGAGGAGAGCTGAATGAGTGGTGTGGTACATACCCAGTGTATTCCTGGGTCATATTATTTTGGGAGTGGGACAGAGCTTAGACAGTGTTTTTACTCATGCTTTTTTTAAATGGACTTCTGCTTTTTTTCATCACTGTATTTCTGTACATGTTGGTTTTTTCTTACGAGAAACAGCTTGACCTGGCATCCTTTGGGGTGTTAATATGTTGAGATAAGTGGTATTGAAAAGTCTGACAGAATATATACCCTAACCTGCGATCTGTGGAAGAGGCGATATCTAGAGAGAAATTGTCAATTGTAACCCATTCGGCTGAGGTTTTCAGCCCTCTATCAAAATATTACAAGTCATACAGTGAGGGAAAAAAGTATTTGATCCCCTGCTGATTTTGTACGTTTGCCCACTGACAAAGAAATGATCAGTCTATAATTTTAATGGTAGGTTTCTTTGAACAGTGAGAGACAGAATAACAACCAAAAAATCCAGAAAAACGCATGTGAAAAATGTTATAAATTGATTTGCATTTTAATGAGGGAAATAAGTATTTGACCCCCTCTCAATCAGAAAGATTTCTGGCTCCCTGGTGTCTTTTATACAGGTAACGAGCTGAGATTAGGAGCACACTCTTAAAGGGAGTGCTCCTAATCTCAGCTTGTTACCTGTATAAAAGACACCTGTCCACAGAAGAAATCAATCAATCAGATTCCAAACTCTCCACCATGGCCAAGACCAAAGAGCTCTCCAAGGATGTCAGGGACAAGATTGTAGACCTACACAAGGCTGGAATGGGCTACAAGACCATCGCCAAGCAGCTTGGTGAGAAGGTGACAACAGTTGGTGCGAATATTCGCAAATGGAAGAAACACAAAAGAACTGTCAATCTCCCTCGGCCTGGGGCTCCATGCAAGATCTCACCTCGTGGAGTTGCAATGATCATGAGAACGGTGAGGAATCAGCCCAGAACTACACAGGATGATCTTGTCAATGATCTCAAGGCAGCTGGGACCATAGTCACCAAGAAAACAATTTGTAACACACTACGCTGTGAAGGACTGAAATCCTGCAGCGCCCGCAAGGTCCCCCTGCTCAAGAAAGCACATATACAGGCCCGTCTGAAGTTTGCCAATGAACATCTGAATGATTCAGAGGAGAACTGGGTGAAAGTGTTGTGGTCAGATGAGACCAAAATCGAGCTCTTTGCCATCAACTCAACTCGCCATGTTTGGAGGAGGAGGAATGCTGCCTATGACCCCAAGAACACCATCCCCACCGTCAAACATGGAGGTGGAAACGTTATGCTTTGGGGGTGTTTTTCTGCTAAGGGGACAGGACAACTTCACCGCATCAAAGGGACGATGGACGGGGCCATGTACCGTCAAATCTTGGGTGAGAACCTCCTTCCCTCAGCCAGGGCCGTGGATGGGTATTCTAGCATGACAATGACCCAAAACACACGGCCAAGGCAACAAAGGAGTGGCTCAAGAAGAAGCACATTAAGGTCCTGGAGTGGCCTACCCAGTCTCCAGACCTTAATCCCATAGAAAATCTGTGGAGGGAGCTGAAGGTTCGAGTTGCCAAACGTCAGGCTCGAAGCCTTAATGACTTGGAGAAGATCTGCAAAGAGGAGTGGGACAAAATCCCTCCTGACATGTGTGCAATCCAGGTGGCCAACTACAAGAAACGTCTGACCTCTGTGATTGCCAACAAGGGTTTTGCCACCAAGTACTAAGTCATGTTTTGCAGAGGGGTTAAATACTTATTTCCCTCATTAAAATGCAAATCAATTTATAACATTTTTTACATGCGTTTTTCTGGATTTTTTTGTTGTTATTCTGTCTCTCACTGTTCAAATAAACCTACCATTAAAATTATAGACTGATCATGTCTTTGTCAGTGGGCAAACATACAAAATCAGCAGGGGATCAAATACTTTTTTCCCTCACTGTATGAGCTTAAAAAGGGTTAATTAACATCCTTTGAGGTCTATGATGTTGATAAAAGTGGCATTAAAGAGTCTGACATGGAATATCCTGCCTAACCCTAACCTGTCATAAATGTATTTACTGCCACAATATCCTCCCTACCCCCAATTCAGTAGTGGTCTTCAGTGAGGTGCACAGCTGCATGTTTCTGTCCTCCATGACTGGGAAAGGCCCAGAAGACCCTACATCCATCTCATTAGATCAGAACAGTATGGATCATCAGTGATTCATATTTCTGGTTTACATCCCAAAATATATTGTGTTCATTGTTTTCACAGCCCTTTATGTGATGAGAACAAGGACAGGTGTCCAGTGACGACCCGTCATTCTGTTTTGAGACCCACATATTTAGCTAATGAAGAAATAAACATGTTTTTTGTTTTTTGGGGGGGCTTGCCAGTTTTGCATGTTATTTTGGCAATAATATGTGTCACATATCAGTTTGCAAACAATGTAAAAAAATGTAATAATAATATGTCATTGAATTAATAAAGCTGCATACAAACATGGTCTCTTTTTTGTTTTCTTGAGTAAGGCAGCTCCAAAATGCAGGTGTTTCAGCCTAGCTCAGTGCTTTCTGTGGTGGTGGGACAAGCCAGCAGAAAATATGGAGCATTGCACCGTGATTGGCTCAGTGTTCTGTCACTCATGGGGAGACTAGTCACCGCCAAGTCTAAGGGTAGAACTAGAAAATTCAAGCCCCTTGGGTGCTGCCATAGAGTTACATTAGAAATGCCCATCCAAGAAGGCTCAAGGTCATTGGCCACATATAAAACTACATCAAATCACGTTATATCTACAGTAGCTTTGGATTGGACTGATCATGTCAACATCATACTTTCAAAATCTTAGCTAGCAGTCATCATCATGAATCATGTCGACAATCTACTGGCAAATCCTTTTTAATCCTTGTCATATGAAGAGAAATAATGAAGAGAAATTATAGATAAAACCTATCAGTGCTCATCGGCCATTGGACATAAACATTACACAACAAGTTGGAAATCGCAAATTCAACAAGGAGTGGTTTAGAAGGAATCAGTGGCTAACTGCAAGCATTGCAAATCAATCATTAGCCTGATATTCAGTGGTGGCTGTGTGGTCCCAAATCTTAGATTAAGGGTCTCTTTTCCTAGTGATAATGATAATAAATGATAAACATTCAACATTGGCCATGCTGTCAATGAAGCATTATTTGTGCCAAGCTCAAAACAACTGTTAACTCGGAACTAGAAAGGAAATCGGACTCAGAGAGGGGGTTTATCATTGTGGCCCAGGTGGCACAAAATAATCAAAGGTCTGACCGCACGGAGATGCTTGGGAAAATGGTTACAACAGGGGATCAGAGTGTTTGTGTCTCGGGTGAAGAGGGTGGATCTGATCTCCATCACCTAGGACTTGACATAGATTAAGTAGATTAATCAAATCTCACATTGTTATCAATTTCTGCTCAATCTACATGCTTTCTCTATCAGCTTTAACTGTATGTGCACTCGTAAATCAGGTTATTTCTCGAGTTGGGCTCTGGGATATAACAGCCGTTGAGTATCTGATTTTATGGTGGATTGTGGAGGAGGGGGGTTGAGTGTGTTGGAGTGTGTGAGTATGTGCGTGTGTGATTGTCTGGCAACTGTTCTGGGGGGGTGGGGATGTTGGGGGGGGGGGGGGGGGCGTATGGGATGGACCACGGGAATTATTTGCTAGGATAATAATTGCTTGTCAATGAATTAAATGTAATTCAATGGCAATGCGGGTTATATGTTAAAATCCTACGCGTGAACTGCCAACATTATTACTCATTTTAATTGATAATGATGGAAAATAGGATATGCATAATTTTTTTAAATAGTTATATATATATACCGCGATATATATATAGGTGACAGCATTGGAAATGCTTTTGGCGGTTAATCTGCTTCTGTTTTCTGGGTGGCACTCTGTGCTGTTTTCGATGGATGGGTCCTGGCCTCTCGGGGCCTTAGGGATCCGGAGGGACACCACACACACACTCACACACACACACACACACACACACACACACACACACACACACACACACACACACACACACACACAGATACTTGTTAATATGGTTTATGAGGACAATCAGTTTATAACATGGTTTATGGGGACCCACCTTTCCCATGGTCCTATCAATGATATGTAAACATCTGACTTCAGATTGGTTCATAGGATCATACTGAAGTCACATATCTGTAAACACATGAGTTGATAGAATTCTCCTCACTCCTACTCTTGAGGGCGGCTGGATGGAGGGCAACTTCAACCTGAAAACAAACACATATTGTCCACATACCCTCTCAGGCTACCTGTACTTTCCACAAGACATAAATCACCAGATGGAACAGTTCATTTGAAATGCTTGAACGTTTTTTGGAACAACAGCCAGCTATAATGGCAACTCTGATGTCCAAGGATCTATGAAAGGGGGTCACAGATGTAGGCACGCTGAGTGAGAGTGATATTGCCAACATGGATGACATTGTTCAGTTGATGGGTCCTGTCAAAATGGCAACCACTGTGATGTGTGAAGAAGACCAGCCAACTCTCTCTGTAATGGCTCCTCTTCAAGCAAAACTGCTGAAACACCTACAGCCATGCGAAGACGACTCAACCCTGGTTGCAGAGATTAAGAGGGTGATGGCCAGTGACCTCTCCACACGCTACAGAGGCACCCAAGATGCTCTCAACATAGGTAATTAATTTGGAGTCTTAATTAAAATCAACTTGGTTAATATTTTAGGTTATTAGACTGTATTCATTTGTAAAATGCCACACCTTTGCGTTTTCACGTTTGAATTTGAGTTGTTTTTTCATATGGAAAAGTAAACAAGATATCTGCAATACAATTATTAGTTCATGGTGGCTTTACATCATCACTGTGCGACATTTCTTTTAAACATACTAAAGTTTAAATCTTCTGATTATTTTGTCTATCAGGAGGTGGTCGTCACTTGCAATTTCAGGTCAACTTAATTTAATAATGCAATGAATGCAATATTCTTGTTCTTTAAACAGCATCAGCGTTGGACCCGCGATTTAAAGAACTGCCCTACCTGGAAAAAGAGGACAGAAAACAGGTCTACACAAAACTGGTTTTTGAGGCAGAAGTGTCCCACCAGGTAACTCTTCTCCTCTTTCCTCTGCTCTTTTCTCTTCTCCCCTTTCATTTGTCCTCTCTCAAATCTCATCTGTTCTTTATCTTCCTCTAAATTTATGTGTGCAGTATTACAGAGCAGAAATTTGAACAGTTCACACATTCTTACATCAATAGATGCAAGCAATGGGAAATCAGGAGGAAGACGAGGGAAGCTCAAGCACAGAGCTGTCAGGATTCAATGAAGAGACCACAGGTGTGTTTCTTGTGATACCAATAAAAGATTGTTGTTGTTTTGTTTTAATGAGAAACATGACTATATTTTGAAATATATTTCTTATATTGTAGCTCCAAATGAGTCACATCCTTGAAAGAAGAAAGCCTTAGATGCGCTGTTTGGCAATTCCTTCACGCAAAGAGAAAGAAAATCCACAAGCGAGACAGCCAGAATAGAGGTGTTAAAGTACCGAGCAAAAGATGCGTTGCCTTTGACTGAAAATGACATGAAGTGGTGGAGATCTCAGGAGAAAGAGCTACCTGTACTTTCCACCCTTGCTAAACGGTACCTGTGCATTCCAGGCACCAGTGTGCCAGCAGAACGAGTTTTTAGTACTGCTGGCGACATAGTGAACGCACAGAGAAGTGTTCTGCAGCCAGATCATGTTGATCATTTGATATTTTTGAAAAAAAATCTGTAGTCATTGAAGAGTAGCCTAGTAGGTTACACTTGATCTTTTGTTGAATATTGTTTGTTTATTAAAATGAGAGTAGTAGCAGGTTCATCCACTGCTCATTCAACCTGAAGAAATGTTGGTTGCACTTTATTTTTGACATTAATACTGTATTTGTATTGTAATGTTGAAAAACAAAAGCAGAAGTAGCAGGTAAACCTACTGTTAATTCAACCTGAAGAGATGTTGGTTGCACTTTATTTTTTATATTAATATTGTAATATTTTTATGTTGAAAAACAAAAGCAGAAGTAGCAGGTAAACCTACTGTTGAAATGTTGGTTGCATTTACTGTACTTTTATTGAAAATTTATTGAATATTGAAAATGAGATCAGACATTTTTAACTTCCTGTTAATTCAACCTAAAGTGTTGTTTGCACTTTATTCAAATAAAATGTGAATGCATTTGCCATTCATTGTTGTTTACTTGTTTATTTATATTCATAATTAATTGATACCTGATTCCATTACAAGAAACAGGAATCTAGGAAACTTCACCTGCACTGTCCAGTATCCAGGTATTTATTTCAATCACACTGGTTGAGTTTTTGGCTAAAAGGTTACTGAATCGATTTCAAGTCACTGAATCGTTTCGGATCGTATCGTTCTAAATGAACCAATATCGTCCTTGAATCGCATCGACAACCACGAATCGTGATACAAATAGTAGAAGAACAGCATCTAGTAAAGTTGAGGTCAAGCGTATTGCCTGCCTTGTGAGTAGGGGGGGACGGTGAGAGGGTGAGGTCAAAAGAGGAGAGGAGTGGAAAGAAGGAGGCAGAGAGAAATTAGTCAAAGCTAGACGTAGGGAGGTTAAAGTCACCCAGAACTGTGAGGGGTGAGCCATCCTCAGGAAAGGAATTTATCAAGGCGTCAAGCTCATTGATGAACTCTCCAAGGGAACCTGGAATGCGATAAATGACAAGGATGTTAAGCTTGAATGGGCTAGTGACTGTGACAACATGGAATTCAAATGAGGTGATAGACAGATGGGTCAGGAGAAAAAGAGAGAATGTCCACTTGGGAGAGATGAGGATTCCTGTGCCACCACCCCGCTGACCAGATGCTCTCGGGGTATGCGAGAACACATGGTCAGACGAGGAGAGAGCAGTAGGAGTAGCAGTGTTTTCAGTGGTGATCCATGTTTCCGTCAGCGCCAGGAAGTTGAGGGACTGGAGGTTGGTATAGGCTGGGATGAACTCTGCCTTGTTGGCAGCAGAACGGCAGTTCCAGAGGCTGCCTGAGACCTGGAACTCCACGTGGGATTTGTTGTATCTGTTATTATTACTATACAACTATTAAGTTGTATCTGTGCCAACAAGACATTTACAGAATAACAAAAAATGGCATCAAACACACATCTTATAACATACCCCGTCTTAAGCAACAAATGCACAATACCAGAAGCATTCCCCAACTCCCTCATGAAATGAAAATGAAGTTATGTAGGCTATGCTGTATCAAGTCTGTGAATGCACACTTCTGAGGAGGAAGCTCAGGAGAAATACCCCCTAGTCTGGATAGATGAGCAAGGGCATTTTTTTGTAAATCTCAATCTGGCAACCGTCAATCTGCCAACCTTCAATCTGGCAACCGGGGGTATATCTGATCCTGTTCATTTCAGCTGAGCTTTCATGCGACCCTCACAGCTTGTATGGAGAGAGAACAGCCATCTAAGAGTACGTTTGACATCAGGGTTCATGTCTCGTGATGTGTCCCAGCAATGGGAGCTGACTTTCTTTCCTAGTCTCTTTTCCTGGTCTCCTTTCTTTGTCTCCTCATCCAATTGGCAAGGATCCCCCAGAACCTATTTCTCAATAACATACAGTACGTACTCAGAATGTCTGTGAGGCAGACAGCCCTGTGGCTGATTTCTATATACACCTACTTTAATAGACTGTGCAATGACTGGATTATTGATCACATCCTGAACTAGAGGGCACTATCACACAGCGTTATCCAGCTGAGAATATGTGTTTGAATATGTTTTCATGCTGACATATAGGCATTTGACTTGGGCGAGAGAGAGAGAGAGAGAGAGAGAGAGAGAGAGATAGATATTTATACATCTCAAGCCATTCATGTTTGGATACTGGACGGGTGCAATCTCCATAGAGGGTAGACTGGGAAACAGGCGCAACCAACCATGGATGGGGTGGGGGTGGGGTGTGGGGAACTTGACGACAACTTGCGGACAGTGGGTTTAGAACAACAATGGCAAAAACTGTTTACAAAAAGTATAAATATACCACCAAAAGGGAACTTGTGAGTGGGAGGGCAAAGGGCAGGTGCTCAGGCACAGGTAGACCCCTATCTGTGAATGAGGTTTCATTTCCAGTTTTTAGGACTACAAACTGGCGAGCTCTATGGCCACAACCATCTGTGACAATCTAAAGAGAGAAAGAATGCTTTGAGTACAAAACTGTGGACACATTAGAGACCATGAGAGACCATTTCTCTGGCACGCTCAATTCTCTTAGCATATCTATCAAGTCTAATGCGACAAAATAATTGTGGAGAATCTAAGGCTGGTGACATTTTTTTTTTGAAAGTCTTGGCAAAACTAGAGGTTAGGAATCTGGGCTAATATCCATACAGTTTCTCTCTAGCAAAACACAGAACACAGAATTGGTTTTGACCTGACCCTTAAAAACAATGTCACACACAAACATTTGATGCTAAAATTATTTTTATTATTTTATAATGCTTGAAGAATGTTATATAGAAATGGATATAGAAAACAAAGGAAAGAATGAGAATGAATTTCAGAAAATATTTGTAAAATTGCAGAGGTCACTTGTTAGCAAGGAAAACGTCAGGAACTGGAAAAAATACAAAAAGGTATCATTGTTAGAATCATGTAATACTGTGTGTCAAACAAACTTCAGTCATCAGCTTTAACATTCTCTGAGTTGTAACATTCTCCTCTCTTACCTATGCATTATGCCTTCGTTTTTCTGAACACAAGGGTTTTCAAGAATTTAGCAAAGCGATTTTTCCCAGCTGCAAATATAGAGACATCAGAGAGAGAGAGAGAGAGAGAGAGAGAGAGAGAGAGAGAGAGAGAGAGAGAGAGAGAGAGAGAGAGAGATGTTGATTCAACGTCATCACATAAAAACAAAATTGGGTGGAAAGAAGGGTGATTCAACCAGAAAACTCCACTGATATCAGACAGCTAAATGCGTCGTTAGATTCTTTTTTGCCCTTCCGCGTCACTTTCTACACAGAAGACATCCGCTAAACATAGAATCAAGCTGTTTATCTGTCTCTCTGTGACTGACGATAACTTCGGCAGGAAGTTGACTACAAATACAAAGTTGCCAATATCTTTGCAATTCAACAAGCGAAGGATAAAAATATGCTTCAACTGAAAACCGAGATGACTGCATTAGAAAATAAATCCAGTAGGCTGTATAGGCCTATATTTCAATCATATTGAAATCAATTTCATGTTCAGTCAATTTACTTCTATTTGTAGGCTACACTGTCTGTAATTTTTGACATTTCGGCCATTATAAAAACGATACATCGTTAAAAAACTAGTAAGCTTAAGTTCCATCGCTATCAGGAAACCGGGCCCTGGTCTTTACCTTTGCACTTTGCTGGCTGGTCCTTCTGAGGGTTCAGAGTCTTTGACTCAGTTGCAGTAACCATGGAGACATCTGACAAGACAAAGGAAAATGGGGGATGTTAATACCATCAGAGAGAGAGAGAGAGAGAGAGAGAGAGAGAGAGAGAGAGAGAGAGAGAGAGAGAGAGAGAGAGAGAGAGAGAGAGAGAGAGAGAGAGAGAGAGAGAGAGAGAGAGAGAGTTTCTCTCTCTGTCTCTCTCTCTGTCTCTCTCTCTGTCTCTCTCTCTTTCTCTCTCTCTTTCTCTCTCTCGTCCTTTTTTGTCTCCCTCTCTCTAGATCTCTCATCCTTTTTAGGTCGCTGGTTCTAATCCCAGAGCCGACTAGGTGAAAAATCTGTCGATGTGCCCTTGAGCAAGGCACTTAACCCTAATTGCTCCTGTAAGTCGCTCTGGATAAGAGCGTCTGCTAAATGACAAAAAAAAAAAAAAAAAAAGAAAAAGAAAATTCTTTGCACTGTGTCATCAAATACTTTGTGAAAAGTCTGTCCCTCTCTATCCCCCTTCATGTTTTACCTTTGCATTTTGCTGACTGTTGATCATGCGGGTCCTTGCTCTTTAGCCCTGATGCAGTGAAAATAGAGTAATCTAAGGACAGAAAAGGAATATATATGAATGGAGATTTGATAGGACAATAACACACAGCAGTAAAAGTAGAGTTAAGTCCTATAGGCTGTTTCAATGCACCAGAGGAGTAGTCACACATAACTCAGTACCTTAGTGAGATACACTGCTGTTACTTAAATGGAATACAGTTTTATTAGCCTCCCCATGGGGATTAAGATGGCATCGTCTGAGTACAACGTGATGCTAAACCACCCTGAAGGATGCAAAGCAGAAAAATCTGTGTATGCTATCCCTCATGCAGTGAAAAAGACAAAAACAAAAACAAAAACAAAAAAAATGACGTCAGCTTTATTCGACATCTTTTTGAGTGCGGGCCATCACACTTTATTGCTTATTTGAATTTAAGGGTTTTACGCACCAACCTAACTTTAGGGAGAGCACGATGGTGCTCTTTGCTTTTAAACCACAGAGAATGAAATGTTTTGTGTTTGAGTCCCTTGTCACTTTGCCTTGTCCTACCTTTACATTGTGGTTGTCTGGTCTGTTTGCCTGTCCTTTCCGGATTCTCTACCCTGTCCAGGTGTTCCTGTAAGGCCTTCTCATTCCTCAGCCTGCGCTGCTCTTCTTTAGACAGCACCTCCTGCTCCTTTCTCTTTCCCTCTATCTCTTTGGCCTGGTCTTTATCTCTCCTATCCTTCTGACAAGGCCAAATTCTCTCCTCTTCTGCCATCCTCTCAAATTTGTCCATAAGGAGCTCTGCCTCTGTCTTTGGCGCTGTTACTTTGTCATTCCCATCTTTCTTTTGGACACTCTCACTTTTATTACTCACTTTGACCTGCAGAACCTGGGGGACCTTGGCCACACCTTGACTGCTCGTGGAAAACACAGAGAAATCTGAGAGAGAGAGAGAGAGATAGATAGAGATAGAGAGAGAGAGAGAGAGAGAGAGAGAGAGAGAGAGAGAGAGAGAGAGAGAGAGAGAGAGAGAGAGAGAGAGAGAGAGAGAGAAAGCTTTGACTATATACAGACTCAGTGAGAATAGCCTTGCTATTGAGAGAGGCCGCCGTAGGCACTGCCCACAAAATGAGGTGGAATCCCTCAGATTACACAGACACACAAAGAAATTTGAACTATTTGCCCATCGTTACAACACTGTATATAGACGTAAAATGACATTTTGAAATGTCTTTATTCTTTTGGAACTTCTGAGTGTAATGTTTACTGTTAATATTTATTGTTTATTTCTCTTTTGTTTACTACCTACTTCACTTGCTTTGACAATGTTAACATACGTTTCCCATGCCAATAAAGACATTAAATTGAAATTGAATTGAGAGAGAGAGAGAGAGAGAGAGAGAGAGAGAGAGAGAGAGAGAGAGAGAAGCTTTGACTATATACAGACTCAGTGAGCATAGCCTTGCTATTGAGAGAGGCTGCCGTAGGCACTGCCCACAAAATGAGGTGAAATCCCTCAGATTACACAGACCCACAAAGAATTTTGAACTATTTGCCCATCGTTACAACACTGTATATAGACGTAATATGACATTTTTAATGTCTTTATTCTTTTGGAACTTCTGAGTGTAATGTTTACTGTTAATATTTATTGTTTATTTCTCTTTTGTTTACTACCTACTTCACTTGCTTTGACAATGTTAACATACGTTTCCCATGCCAATAAAGACCTTAAATTGAAATTGAATTGAGAGAGAGAGAGAGAGAGAGAGAGAGAGACCACATTTACACCCTCCACACTCTAATTGACAAACAAGTCAACCAAAACAAAGGCAAAATCTACTCGTGTGTTGTAGACTTCAAGAAAGCATTTGATTCAATTTTGTACTAAGGTATTTCATTACAAACGAATAGTAAGTGGTATTGGAGGGAAAACATATGATGTTATTAAATCAATGTACACAAAAAACAACTTAAAATCGGCAACAAGCCGAGACTTCTTCTCTCAGGGACGTGGAGTGAAACAGGGCTGCCCAATAAGTGCAACACTATTTAACCTCTATGAATTGGCAAAAACATTAGAAGAATCGGCAGCACCTGGTCTCACCCTACACAACGCTGAAATCAAGTGTCTGCTGTACGCAGATGACCTGGTGCAACTGTCTCCCACTTAGGAGGGGTTACAGCAGCATCTAGATCATCTGCACAGGTTCTGTCAGACCTGGGCTCTGACCGTTAATCTAAAAAAAAACGAATATAATGATATTCCAAAAAAAGGTCAGGAAATCAGGATGACAAATATAAATTCTATTTGGACACAGTTCTGTTAGAACACACCAAAAATTACACGTATCTAGGACTAAATATCTGTAACACAGGTAGCTTTCACATGGCT
Organism: Coregonus lavaretus; assembly: GCF_964263955.1. Taxonomy (NCBI): domain Eukaryota; kingdom Metazoa; phylum Chordata; class Actinopteri; order Salmoniformes; family Salmonidae; genus Coregonus; species Coregonus lavaretus. Next base: position 74,670 of record NW_028159744.1, on the reverse strand, counting down.
GTGAATGAGCTGAGAGACAAAGCAAGAAGAGCCATTAAAAGGAATATTAAAATCGAAATTCCAATTAGAATCTGGCTCAATCAGTTATAGAACCAAGTGCTCTATATGGCAGCGAAGTATGGGGTCAAATCAAATCAAATCAAATCAAATCAAATTTTATTGGTCACATGCGCCGAATACAACAGGTGCAGACATTACAGTGAAATGCTTACTTACAGCCCTTAACCAACAGTGCATTTATTTTAAACAAAAAAGTAAGAATAAAACAACAACAAAAAAGTGTTGAGAAAAAAAAGAGCAGAAGTAAAAAATAAAGTGACAGTAGGGAGGCTATATATACAATAGAATAAAGTGACAGTAGGGAGGCTATATATACAGGGGGGTACCGTTGCATAGTCAATGTGCGGGGGCACCGGCTAGTTGAGGTAATATGTACATGTGGGTAGAGTTAAAGTGACTATGCATAAATACTTAACAGAGTAGCAGCAGCGTAAAAAGGATGGGGTGGGGGGGCAGTGCAAATAGTCCGGGTAGCCATGATTAGCTGTTCAGGAGTCTTATGGCTTGGGGGTAGAAGCTGTTGAGAAGTCTTTTGGACCTAGACTTGGCACTCCGGTACCGCTTGCCGTGCGGTAGCAGAGAGAACAGTCTATGACTAGGGTGACTGGAGTCTTTGACAATTTTGAGGGCCTTCCTCTGACACCGCCTGGTATAGAGGTCCTGGATGGCAGGGAGCTTTGCCCCAGTGATGTACTGGGCCGTACGCACTACCCTCTGTAGTGCCTTGCGGTCAGAGGCCAAGCAGTTGCCATACCAGGCGGTGATGCAACCAGTCAGGATGCTCTCGATGGTGCAGCTGTAGAATTTTTTGAGGATCTGAGGACCCATGCCAAATCTTTTTAGTCTCCTGAGGGGGAATAGGCTTTGTCGTGCCCTCTTCACGACTGTCTTGGTGTGTTTGGACCATGATAGTTCGTTGGTGATGTGGACACCAAGGAACTTGAAGCTCTCAACCTGTTCCACTACAGCCCCGTCGATGAGAATGGGGGCGTGCTCAGTCCTCTTTTTTTTCCTGTAGTCCACAATCATCTCCTTTGTCTTGGTCACGTTGAGGGAGAGGTTGTTGTCCTGGCACCACACGGCCAGATCTCTGACCTCCTCCCTATAGGCTGTCTCATCGTTGTCGGTGATCAGGCCTACCACTGTTGTGTCGTCGGCAAACTTAATGATGGTGTTGGAGTCGTGCCTGGCCATGCAGTCATGGGTGAACAGAGAGTACAGGAGGGGACTGAGCACGCACCCCTGAGGGGCCCCCGTGTTGAGGATCAGTGTGGCAGATGTGTTGTTACCTACCCTTACCACCTGGGGGCGGCCCGTCAGGAAGTCCAGGATCCAGTTGCAGAGGGAGGTGTTTAGTCCCAGGATCCTTAGCTTAGTGATGAGCTTTGAGGGCACTATGGTGTTGAATGCTGAGCTGTAGTCAATGAATAGCATTCTCACGTAGGTGTTCCTCTTGTCCAGGTGGGAAAGGGCAGTGTGGAGTGCGATAGAGATTGCATCATCTGTGGATCTGTTGGGGCGGTATGCAAATTGGAGTGGGTCTAGGGTTTCTGGGATTATGCTGTTGATGTGAGCCATGACCAGTCTTTCAAAGCACTTCATGGCTACAGACGTCAGTGCCACGGGTCGGTAGTCATTTAGGCAGGTTATCTTAGAGTTCTTGGGCACGGGGACTATGGTGGTCTGCTTGAAACATGTTGGTATTACAGACTCAGTCAGGGACATGTTGAAAATGTCAGTGAAGACACTTGCCAGTTGGTCAGCACATGCTCGGAGTACACGTCCTGGTAATCCGTCTGGCCCTGCGGCCTTGTGAATGTTGACCTGCTTAAAAGTCTTACTCACATCGGCTACGGAGAGCGTGATCACATAGTCGTCCGGAACAGCTGGTGCTCTCATGCATGCTTCAGTGTTGCTTGCCTCGAAGCGAGCATAGAAGTGGTTTAGCTCGTCTGGTAGGCTTGTGTCACTGGGCAGCTCGCGGCTGTGCTTCCCTTTGTAGTCTGTAATAGTTTTCAAGCCCTGCCACATCCGACGAGCGTCAGAGCCAGTGTAGTATGATTCAATCTTAGACCTGTATTGACTCTTTGCCTGTTTGATGGTTCGTCGG